>NC_061512.1:265716264-265787014 GCF_022539505.1 Lolium rigidum | reverse complement strand
CACAAGTATGAACCGGTACAGCAAAACTTACATAAGAACATATTGCAAGCATTATAAGACTCTACACTGTCTTCCTTGTTGTTCAAACACCTTAACCAGAAAATATCTAGACTTTAGAGGGACCAATCATGCAAACCAAATTTCAACAAGCTCTACAGCAATTCTCCACTAATAGGTGCAAAGTACATGATGCAAGAGCTTAAACATGATCTATTTGAGCAAAAAAATTGCCAAGTATCAAATTATTCAAGACAATATACCAATTACCACATGAAGCATTTTCTGTTGCCAACCAAATAATAATGAACGAAGCAGTTTCAACCTTCGCCATGAACATTAAAAGTAAAGCGAAGAACACAAGTGTTCAAATGAAAAAGCGGAGCGTGTCTCTCTCCCACACATGGATTGCTAGGATCCGAAATTATTCAAACACAAAAAAAATAAAAGCACACAGACGCTCCAAGTAAAGCACATAAGATGTGACGGAATAAAAATATAGTTTCACTAGACCTGATAAGTTGTCGATGAAGAAGGGGATGCCTTGGGCATCCCCAAGCTTAGATGCTTGAGTCTTCTTGAAATATGCAGGGATGAACCACGGGGGCATCCCCAAGCTTAGAATTTTCACTCTTCTTGATCATATTATATCATCCTCCTCTCTTGATCCTTGAAAACTTCCTCCACACCAAACTCAAAACAAACTCATTAGAGGGTTAGTGCATAATCAAAAATTCACATATTCAGAAGTGACACAATCATTCTTAACACTTCTGGACATTGCACAAGGCTACTGAAAGTTAATGGAACAAAAAAATCCATTCAACATAGCAAAAGAGGCAATGCGAAATAAAAAGGCAGAATCTGTCAAAACAGAACAGTCCGTAAAGACGAATTTTTAAGAGGCACTTAACTTGCTCAGATGAAAAAGCTCAAATTGAATGAAAGTTGCGTACATATATGAGGATCACACACGTAAATTGGCAGATTTTTCTGAGTTACCTACAGACGGGGCTGCTAAATATCGTGACAGCAAGAAATCTGTTTCTGCGCAGTAATCCAAATCTAGTATCAACCTTACTATCAAAGACTTTACTTGGCACAACAATGCAATAAAATAAAGATAAGGAGAGGTTGCTACAGTAGTAACAACTTCCAAGACACAACAAAACAGTAGCAAAATGAACACATGGGTTATCTCCCAAGAAGTGCTTTCTTTATAGCCATTAAGATGGGCTCAGCAATTTTAATGATGCACTAGCAAGAAATAAGAGTTGAAGCAAAAGAGAGCATCAAAAGCAAGTTCAAAAATCATTTAAGTCTAACCCACTTCCTATGCATAGGAACCTTATACACAAATAAATTCATGTCGAACAAAGTGACAAGCATAGGAAGATAAAACACAAGTAACTTCAAAATTTTCAGCATATAGAGAGGTGTTTTAGAACAGCAGCAAGTTTCCCTTAAGTGGATCACCCAAGGTTTATCGAACTCAGTGAGGAAGAGGTCAAAGATATCCCTCTCATGCAACCCTGCAACCACAAAGCAAGAAGTCTCTTGTGTCCCCAACACACCTAATAGGTGTACTAGTTCGGCGAAGAGATAGTGAAATACAAGTTGTATGAATGAATATGAGCAGTAGTCACTACTAGGAAAAAGCCTATAGGTGGAGGAAATATGTGCCGGCGCACCACCTTGCACGTGCGCCGGTGGAAAGTGTTGCCGGCGCACCACTTTTCCGCCGCGCCGGCGATGGACCTATACTCGCCGGCGCACAAAAACAATTAGTGCGCCGGGGATAAAATTCGAAGAGATCCGGCCGGAACTCCAAATTTTGGGTACCTTACTCCCGGCGCACCTCTATGGTGGTGCGCCGGTGGTAAGAATTTACCACCGGCGCACCACCATAGAGGTGCGCCGGGGGTAAGTTGCCTAGATTTTTCTCCCCCCCCCCCCCCCCCCCCGGGAATCGCCTTTTCAGTTTTTGAAAAAATAATAGAAAATGATAGAAAATTCAAAAAATAAAATCCTTTGAAATGCCCATGTAATATGTGATCTAGTTTTAGTGAAAACTTGAAAATTTGAATTTCGATGTATTATGCAAAATGGCGTCATGTTTCGGTAAAACGGGATTTCTGGTTGCATACGACCTCCGATGAAAAACTTTTTTATATCAAAATCTATCTACGCGAAATTTCCTATTCGAATTCAACGGCCTACGGCCGTTTGGAGAAAAAATGGATTCGTCAAATTCAAAACAGAAACAGGACTTTTTTCAGATTTAAGATTTGGGAGAAAAAAAGAAAAAAATACCCCCGGCGCACCACCCTACTTGGTGCGCCGGCGATAACCTATGGTATATATATACTCCACACCTGCCTCGTGCTCCTCACTTTCACATTTTCCTTCTCTTTTCCTCCTCCTCCTCCTCCTCCTCATCTACTACATCGAGCTACCGCGGCGAGCTACTCCGGCGACCTTTGCGCACCGACGGCCACGATGGCCACCGACGGCCACAACGTCCTCCGGCCTCCTCCAACACCTCCGGCCTCCTCCACCACCTCCGACCTCCTCCACCACCTCCGGCCTCCTCCACCACGTCCGGCCTCCGCCACCACGTCCAGCCTCCTCCACCACCTCCGGCCTCCTCCACCAACTCCGGCCACCTCCATCAACTCCGGGCTCCCCCACCTACTCCGGGCTCCTCCACCTCCGGCCTACTCCTACTCCTCCTCCTCCTACACCGACGCGATGACCTCGGGAGCTTCCGCCATCATCCTGCACCTCCTGTACCTCCTACACCGGCGCAGAGACGACAACCACTGATTAGCTAGATCTAGATCTAGATCTAGATTTGATTTTTTTTTGTTTTCTTGTATAACCTACCGCCGGCGAACAAGACAGGTGCGCCGGGGATAACGCGAGTTACCACCGGCGCACCAACTGGTGCGCCGGCAATAAGCAATTATCACCGGCCTGTTCCCACCGGCGGGCTCTAAGTGCGCCGGCAATAGGCCTTTTTGGTGCGCCGGCAATAGGCCTTTTCCTTGTAGTGAGTATGGCGCCAGAAAATAGCTTGCTGGCGTGCAGTTGATGGTAGTAATATTGTAGGAAGTAAACAAGCAGTAGTAACTCAGCAGTAGTAACGCAGTAAAACAGTAACAAGCAGCGATAGCGTATTTAGGAACAAGGCCTAGGGATTAGACTTTCACTAGTGGACACTCTCAACTTTGATCACATAACAGAATAGATAAATGCATACTCTACACTCTTGTTGGATGATGAACACATTGCGTAGGATTACACGAACCCTCAATGCCGGAGTTAACAAGCTCCACAATTAAATGTTCATATTTAAATAACCTTAGAGTGCATGAAAGATCGATACGACTAAACCAAGTACTAACATAGCATGCACACTGTCACCTTCATGCTTATGTAGGAGGATTAATACACATCAATACTATCATAGCAATAGTTAACTTCGCAATCTACAAGAGATCATGATCATAGCATAAACCAAGTACTAACACTGGATGCACACACTGTCACCATTACATCGTGCGGGAGGAATAAAACTACTTTAATAACATTGCTAGAGTAGCACATAGATAAATTGTGATACGATGCACATTGCAATAATAAAGAGATATAAATAAGCACTTCACTACGCCATTCATAACAGACGAATAAGTATTCCGTGAAATATAGCCTAAGAGACCCACACGGTGCACACACCTGTCACCTTTACACACGTGGGACAAGGAGTCTCCGGAGATCACATAAGTAAAATTCACTTGACTAGCATAACGACATCTAGATTACAAGCATCATCATATGAATCTCAATCATGTAAGGCAGCTCATGAGATTATTGTATTGAAACACATAGGAGAGAGATGAACCACATAGCTACCGGTACAGCCCCGAGCCTCGATGGAGAACTACTCCCTCCTCATGGGAGACAGCAGCGTTGATGGAGATGGCGGTGGTGTCGATGGAGGAGCCTTCCGGGGCACTTCCCCGTCCCGGCAGCCGTGCCGAACGAGACTCCTGTCCCCCGCATCTTGGCTTCGTGATGGCGGCGGCTCTGGAAGGTTTCTCGTACCGTGGCTTTTCGTATCGAGGTTTTAGGTCAGGGACCTTTAAATAGGAGAAGAGGCGGAGTCGGAGGGGCGACGAGGCGGTGGCACCATAGGCTGGCGCGGCCAGGGCCTGGGCCGCGCCGGCCTATGGTCTGGGGGCCCAGTGCCCCCCCTCTGGTCCTTCCCGGGTGTTCTGGAAGCTTCGTGGAAAAATAGGAACCTGGGTCTTTATTTCGTCCAATTCCGAGAATATTTCCTTACTAGGATTTCTGAAACCAAAAACAGCAGAAAACAGGAACTGGCACTTCGGCGTCTTGTTAATAGGTTAGTTCCGTAAAATGCACGAATATGACATAAAGTGTGCATAAAACATGTAGATAACATCAATAATGTGGCATGGAACATAAGAAATTATCGATACGTCGGAGACGTATCAGCATCCCCAAGCTTAGTTCCGCTCGTCCCGAGGAGGTAAAACGATAACAAAGATAATTTCGGAGTGACATGCCATCATAAACTTGATCATATTGTAAACATATGTAATGAATGCAGCGATCAAAACAATGGTAATGACATGAGTAAACAACTCGAATCATAAAGCAAAGACTTTTCATGAATAGTACTTAAAGACAAGCATCAATAAGTCTTGCATAAGAGTTAACTCATAAAGCAATAATTCAAAGTAGAGGTATTGAAGCAACACAAAGGAAGATGAAGTTTCAGCGGTTGCTTTCAACTTATAACATGTATATCTCATGGATATTGTCAACATAGAGTAATATAACAAGTGCAATATGCAAGTATGTAGGAATCAATGCACAGTTCACACAAGTGTTTGCTTCTTGGGGTGGAGAGAAATAGGTGAACTGACTCAACAATAAAAGTAGAAGAAAGGTCCTTCAACGAGGAAAAGCATCGATTGCTATATTTGTGCTAGAGCTTTGATTTTTGAAAACATGAAACAATTTTGTCAACGGTAGTAATAAAGCATATGTATCATGTAAATTATATCTTACAAGTTGCAAGCCTCATGCATAGTATACTAATAGTGCCCGCACCTTGTCCTAATTAGCTTGGACTATCGGATCATCGCAATGCACATGTTTTAACCAAGTGTCACAAAGGGGTACCTCTATGCCGCCTGTACAAAGGTCTAAGGAGAAAGCTCGCATTGGATTTCTCGCTATTGATTATTCTCAACTTAGACATCCATACCGGGACAACATAGACAACAGATAATGGACTCCTCTTTTATGCATAAGCATGTATCAACAATTAATAATTTTCTCATATGAGATTTAGGATATATGTCCAAAACTCGAAACTTCCACCATGAATCATGGCTTTAGTTAGCGGCCCAATGTTCTTCTCTAACAATATGCATGCTTAACCATAAGGTGGTAGATCTCTCTTACTTCGGACAAGACGAACATGCATAGCAACTCACATGATATTCAACAAAGAATAGTTGATGGCGTCCCTGAAACATGGTTATCGCACAACAAGCAACTTAATAAGAGATAAAGTGCATAAGTACATATTCAATACCACAATAGTTTTTAAGCTATTTGTCCCATGAGCTATATATTGCAAAGGCGAATGATGGAAATTTAAAGGTAGCACTCAAGCAATTTACTTTGGAATGGCTGGAGAAATACCATGTAGTAGGTAGGTATGGTGGACACAAATGGCATAGTGGTTGGCTCAAGGATTTTGGATGCATGAGAAGTATTCCCTCTCGATACAAGGTTTAGGCTAGCAAGGTTTATTTGAAACAAACACAAGGATGAACCGGTGCAGCAAAACTTACATAAAAGACATATTGTAAACATTATAAGACTATACACCGTCTTCCTTGTTGTTCAAACTCAATACTAGAAATTATCTAGACCTTAGAGAGACCAATTATGCAAACCAAATTTTAGCATGCTCTATGTATTTCTTCACTAATAGGTGCAAAGTATATGATGCAAGAGCTTAAACATGAGCACAACAATTGCCAAGTATCAAATTACCCAAGACATTATAGCAATTACTACATGTAGCATTTTCCAATTCCAACCATATAACAATTTAACGAAGAGGAAACTTCGCCATGAATATTATGAGCTAAGAACACATGTGTTCATACGAACCAGCGGAGCGTGTCTCTCTCCCACACAAGGATGAACTTATTAAAACATAAACAAAAACAAAAGCAAACAGACGCTCCAAGTAAAGTACATAAGATGTGACCGAATAAAAATATAGTTTCAAGCGAAGAAACTTGATAAGTTGTCGATGAAGAAGGGGATGCCTTGGGCATCCCCAAGCTTAGACGCTTGAGTCTTCTTAAAATATGCAGGGATGAACCACGGGGGCATCCCCAAGCTTAGACTCTTCACTCTTCTTGATCATAGTATATCATCCTCCTCTCTTGATCCTTGAAAACTTCCTTCACACCAAACTTCAAGCAAACTCATTAGAGGGTTAGTGCATAATCAAAAATTCACATGTTCAGAGGTGACACAATCATTCTTAACACTTCTGAACATTTCTCAAAGCTACTGGAAGGTAATGGAACAAATAAATCCACCCAACACAGCGAAAGAAGCAATGCGAAATAAAAGGCAGAATCTGTCAAAACAGAACAGTCCGTAAAGACGAATTTTAAAATGGCACCAGACTTGCTCAAATGGAAAAACTCAAAACTAATGAAAGTTGCGTACATATCTGTGGATCACTCACGTAAATTGGCATAATTTTCTGAGTTACCTACAGAGAATTAGGCCCAGATTCGTGACAGACAAAGCAATGCTGTTTCTCGCGCAGCAATCCAAATCTAGCATCAACTTTACCATAGAGACTTTACTTGGCACAAAAACATTATAAGGAGAGGTTGCTACAGTAGTAAACAACTTCCAAGACACAAATATAAAACAAAGTACTGTAGTAAAAAAAACACATGGGTTATCTCCCAAGAAGTTCTTTCTTTATAGCCATTAAGATGGGCTCAGCAGTTTTAATGATGCTCACATGAAAAATAGCAAATGTAGCAAAAGAGAGCATCAAGAAGCAAATTCAAAACACATTTACGCCTAACATGCTTCCTATGCATAGGAATCTTGTAAATAAACAAGTTCATGAAGAGCAAAGTAACAAGCATAGGAAGATAAAACAAGTGTAGCTTCAAAAATTTCAGCATATAGAGAGGTGTTTTAGTAACATGAAAATTTCTACAACCATATTTTCCTCTCTCATAATAATTTTCAGAGGCATCATGAACAAACTCAACAATATAAGTATCACATAAAGCATTCTTATTTTTATGCATAAAATAATTACTACTCCCAACATAAGCATAGTCATTCTTATTAGTTGTAGTGGGAGCAAATTCAACAAAGTAGCTATCATTATTATTCTCATCATCAAATATAGGAGGCATATTGTAATCATCAAAGTAAATTTTCTCCTCAATGCTTGGGGGACTAAAAAGATCATGAAAACCAGCTTCCCCAAGCTTAGAACTTTCCATATCATTATCAACAATGGTGTTCAAAGCGTTCATACTAATATTACTACCAGCATGCAAATAAGATTCCATAGGTTTTTTAATTTTCGCATCAAACAATCCATGTTTTAAATCAGGAAATAGAAATAGAAGCTCATTCTTGTCCATTATGCCAAACTAGTGTAAACAAGAAACCAAATGTCGCAATTGCAGAGTCTAAAGGAAATAGCTTCGAGTACTTACAACGGCGCCGGAAAATAGCTTAGTAGCCGAGATCCAGAGTGTGAGTACCTTTTACCTTTCCTCCCAAGCAACGGCGCCGTAAAATAGCTTGATGTCTACGGGTGCTTCTATTCTTGCGACAGTTGTTGGGCCTCCAAGAGCAGAGGTTTGTAGAACAGCAAGCAAGTTTCCCTTAAGTGGATCACCCAAGGTTTATCGAACTCGTGGAGGAAGAGGTCAAAGATATCCCTCTCATGCAACCCTGCAACCACAAAGCAAGAAGTCTCTTGTATCCCCAACACACCTAATAGGTGTACTAGTTCGGCGAAGAGATAGTGAAATACAAGTGGTATGAATGAATATGAGCAGTAGTATGGCGCCAGAAAATAGCTTGCTGGCGTGCAATTGATGGTAGTAATATTGTAGGAAGTAAACAAGCAAGTAGTAACTCAAGCAAGTAGTAACGCAAGAAAACAAGAATAAGCAAACGATAGCAGTATTTAGGAACAAGGCCTAGGGATTAGACTTTCACTAGTGGACACTCTCAACTTTGATCACATAACAGAATAGATAAATGCATACTCTACACTCTTGTTGGATGATGAACACATTGCGTAGGATTACACGAACCCTCAATGCCGGAGTTAACAAGCTCCACAATTAAATGTTCATATTTAAATAACCTTAGAGTGCATGAAAGATCGATATGACTAAACCAAGTACTAACATAGCATGCACACTGGTCACCTTCATGCTTATGTAGGAGGAATAATACACATCAATACTATCATAGCAATAGTTAACTTCGCAATCTACAAGAGATCATGATCATAGCATAAACCAAGTACTAACACGGATGCACACACTGTCACCATTACATCGTGCAGGAGGAATAAAACTACTTTAATAACATTGCTAGAGTAGCACATAGATAAATTGTGATACGATGCACATTGCAATCATAAAGAGATATAAATAAGCACTTCACTACGCCATTCATAACAGCGAATAAGTATTCTGTGAAATATAGCCTAAGAGACCCACACGGTGCACACACTGTCACCTTTACACACGTGGGACAAGGAGTCTCCGGAGATCACATAAGTAAAATTCACTTGACTAGCATAACGACATCTAGATTACAAGCATCATCATATGAATCTCAATCATGTAAGGCAGCTCATGAGATTATTGTATTGAAACACATAGGAGAGAGATGAACCACATAGCTACCGTGCATGCCCCGAGCCTCGATGGAGAACTACTCCCTCCTCATGGGAGACAACAGCGTTGATGGAGATGGCGGTGGTGTCGATGGAGGAGCCTTCCGGGGCACTTCCCCGTCCCGGCGGCGTGCCGAACGAGACTCCTGTCCCCCGCATCTTGGCTTCGCGATGGCGGCGGCTCTGGAAGGTTTCTCGTACCGTGGCTTTTTCGTATCGAGGTTTTAGGTCAGGGACCTTTAAATAGGCGAAGAGGCGGAGTCGGAGGGGCGACGAGGCGGTGGCACCATAGGCTGGCGCGGCCAGGGCCTGGGCCGCGCCGGCCTATGGTCTGGGAGCCCAGTGCCCCCCCTCTGGTCCTTCCCGGGTGTTCTGGAAGCTTCGTGGAAAAATAGGAACCTGGGTCTTTATTTCGTCCAATTCCGAGAATATTTCCTTACTAGGATTTCTGAAACCAAAAATGCAGTAAAACAGGAACTGGCACTTCGGCATCTTGTTAATAGGTTAGTTCCAGAAAATGCACGAATATGACATAAAGTGTGCATAAAACATGTAGATAACATCAATAATGTGGCATGGAACATAAGAAATTATCGATACGTCGGAGACGTATCAATAAGTTACTGCTGCATCATCATCATCCTTCACAATTTTCTTCAACCAATACTTCTTCCACATTTTGAATTTCTTCAAATAAGTTCTAGCACTAACAGTGTCCTTATTCCTGCCCTCAAGTTCAAGTAGTGTACCAACAATATTGTCACATATGTTCTTCTCAATATGCATCACATCTAAGTTGTGAGCTATCTTAAGTTCGCTGCATACGGGTAGATGATGTAAGCTGACTTTCAGGTGCCATGTTGGTTCACCGGGTACAGTTGCACGCTTCCGCTTTCTACTTATTGGATTTTTCCCATGTTCAAAATCCTTAACCCTTTCTACCTTCCCAGCTACCTCTTTGGGTGTGTACTTCCTTGGTGGATCTCTAGTCTCAGTTGTACCATTGAAAAGTCTGCTTTTCCTGTATGGGTGATTTTTATCAAGAAATCGCCGATGCCCAATATATCCAATTTTGTTTTTCAAAGGTTCAGCGCAAGGATTCTCATCGCAATGCACACACGCATGAAATCCTCTTGTGCTTCCGCTCGACATAGTGGCATATCCAGGATAATCATGAATAGACCAAAGAAACGCAAGCATGCAATGGGAAATATTCCTCTCGTGCATGCATCAAATGTCTCCACACCACTCCATAGCTGCATCATATCTTTTATCGGTGGCTGCATAAATACATGAAAATCTTTCCCCGGGGAATACTTTCCGGGATTAGCAATGCCATCATGTAATTCGATTGATCCATGCACATCCATGGTGGGAAGTTGTAAGGAATCACAAAAACAGGCCACATACTCGTAAGGATTACTCATACTTCCAAAGGGACCGAAGCCGTCTCGTGGCAAAACCTAGTCTTATGTTACGAGGATCTTTAGCAAACCAATCAAACTTGCCATCAAAGTGCTTCCATGCCTCACCATCAGCAGGGTGCCTCAGTACATTGTGCTCAACAATCCTCTTCTCTTTGTGCCATCTAGTATGTGTCGACATTTCCTTTTTAACAAATAGTCTGTGCAACCTTTTAATTATAGGAAAGTACCTTAACACCTTGTGAGGGATTTTCTTTTTTCCAGTGAGGGTCTCTATATCTTGATAATCCACAAACATGGCAGTTCGTATCGTCCTTGTGATCTCCCCAAAATAAAGAACAATCAAACTTGCATGCATGAATTGTCTCATAACCAAGCCCAACATCAGAAAGAACACTCTTAGCATCAGCATATGATTTGGGAAAGTCCACATCTGGCAAAGCGGTACGTAAAAGCGGAAGTAAGAGATCAAATCCTCTGTTTGTTATCCGGCTGTATGATTTGACATGAAGGAGCTTAATAATGAACGACAACCTAGTGAAAGAGGTGCATCCCTCATAAAGTTCTTTTTTCGCTGACTCAATTAGATTAGCATACAGATTTGGCAGGTCAGGACCTTTATTTCCAGACTTCTGCAGTTCATCGATCATACTAGACGAATCATCAACATAACAATCACCATTGTCTTCCTCTTCATCGTTGTCACTATCATACGCACCATCATCGTTTCTATCCCGCCCTTCGTCATCACTAAAATCTTCCCCATGTCTAGTCCATCTTGTATACGTCATGGACATACCTAAACAATTGCAGTGATCCTCGACTGTTTTTATATCCTGACGTATCAGATTTAGACAGTCCTTGCAAGGGCACAAGATTGGTTCATCTGTATTGTCCAAGTGTTCTCGCGCAAACTTGATGAAATCCCTAACACCTGCCATGTACTTTGTTGTGAACTTCTTGGTGCCATCAGTTATCCAACTTCGATCCATTGCCTACAATTCAGTTAAGAACATGCCAACGTTCTTCATAACAGATCTTGACAACCGATTAAAAAATCTAGACCTAACGAACAATCGGGAGAACTCACCGATGATGCGTCTCGCCGCCACCACAATGGAGCCTTCACGGAATTCTTCTCACCTCGACGAGAACCCTAGTCGATTCGATCGTTAGCAAGATCACCTATATAGGCCGTGTCTGCTAGCGGCGCCACTTAAACGAGGCACCCTCGGCCGACATAAATATTAATAAGGGAATTATTATGTCCTAACATCTAGATCACACCATTGAAATAAATATGTAGAATAGACTAGTTACGGATCCAGATCAAAATTCCATATCTACCTTAGCGGTAAGACTCCGCGTCGGTCACGCCAAAGCCCTTGTTCGATTCTTCCAAACCACAATTTTTACTTAATTAAATATGTTCCTGACAAGTGGGTCACGCATGATATATAAAACTAATAACATTTAATAAAGTAACTTAGTATTATTTCGTCACCATGATTTTTGATTTCGTCACCTATTAACAGACACGATGGAAGCCCTTCCCGCTTGGGTAATGGGTGACGATTTTTTGTTGACGAAAAATCATGCCGTCAAGCATTACCTTAAATGCTTGACGAAAGATGAATTCGTCACCTATAAGGACACATCCATGACGGTATGCATTTTTGTCACCAGGGTTTTCGTCAACAAATCCCCCATCTCTTGTAGTGGCTGGCGACGCGGGCGAGAGTGGGGCGATAGGAGGTAGGAGACGACCTGGTCGGTTTTTATTTTTATTTTATTTTCTTTCCTTCTTTTATTCTTTAAATCTCAGTTTTTATTTTATTTTCTTTCCTTCTTTTATTTTCTTTCCTTTTTTTACTCTTTCAGTTCAAAATACAAACACAAGTACACACTTGTCATATAGGCTATTTAGAAAAACAAGAAACATAATTTGTATTTTTATTAATTATTATGTAATCGGCTATTTAGAAAAATAATTTTCTTGCATTATTTTGAATGTCTATAAAAATTCGAGTGAAATAACTTAATGTGAAAAAAAATGGTGATGTGGAGGAGAGAGAAGTGAGAGATGGCACTATAGCCCGTGCATTGTCACCGTGGGGTGAGAGTGGGGTGAGAGTGAGGGAAAAAGCTGACGTGACGGGTGAGAGTGAGGTGAGGCATTGGCACCGGCCTTAGAGATTGGTCAATCCAGACATGAGTGCCGGCAGCTCCTTATATTACAATATAAATAAGATAGAAGTACTACACTGAAAGCCATCGTATACCGTCCGATTAATTAGTTGGAATGAGCACCTTCCAACTTTTGGGCTCCTCCAACCTCGCACCGGCGCCCCACTCCTTCCCCTCCCGCAAGCCCAAGCCCCAGGCCCGCCTCCTCTCTCATAGTCTCACCGTTGCTGCAAAACATCGCCGGCGGCCGGAGTACGTCCCCAACCGGATCGACGACCCCAACTACATCCGCATCTTCGACACCACGCTCCGCGACGGCGAGCAGTCCCCGGGGGCCACCATGAGCAGTGCTGAGAAGCTCGTCATCGCGCGCCAGCTCACGCTCCTCGGCGTGGACGTAATCGACGCGGGCTTCCCGGCCTCCTCAGCCGACGACTTCCACGCCGTGCGCTCCATCGCCATCGAGGTTGGGAACACGCCCGTGGGCGTTAGTGGCCACATCCCCGTGATCGGCGGCCTCTCCCGTTGCAACAAGAGCGACATCGACGCTGCGTGGGATGCCGTGAGGCACGCCCGACGGCCCCGCATCAACACCTTCATCGCCACGAGCGAGATCCACATGCAGCACAAGCTGCGCAAGACGCCCGAGCAGGTGGTGGCTATTGCCAGGGAGATGGTGGCCTACGCGCGCGCTCTGGGATGCCCCGATGTAGAGTTCTGCCCCGAAGACTCCGGCAGGTATATATGCGTAAAAGTACCTACAAATTTGGACTATCTATTACTCCCTGCGTTCGTACATATAAGGCGTATAGTTTTTAAAAAAAAATTCTAGAATATAGGGTGTATTGCGTTGCACCACTTATCTGGTAAAGTTTTTTAGAATTTGATTAGGTTTTCTTATCTTATGCAAACTACTCTATATATTTCCTCACGTCAGTTATTCAGTGGTAACCCAAACCTGGTGTAATTGCTCCTCCATATCTTCCATATGTGTTCTTTAATTTTCGTGCTAAAAACTATACACCTTATATATAGAAACGGATGGAGTATGAAGTGCCCTACTACCTGCAAACTTAAAATAATCCTTTGGTAAAATATTGATTGCCCGTGTACTAAGCAAATAACCATATGTTTTAATCCGAATAAACAATAGACAACGCAGAATTATAATAATAATAATAATCAAATTAATCATGCAGACTAACAGAATAGATGAAGATTATAACTATTCATGATAAACCAATTACATCTACTCCAAATGCTATGACTAAAAACTCTAGCAAGATCTAATAAGAGAAAGGACAGAGTAACATACGGTGCATCATGAGCAGTGGCAGCGGCAGCAGCGTTCGCACCGATGCTGTCGTTGAGGTTGAAGAAGAGGTCGTCGACCTCCGGGAAGAAGTCGTCGCTAGGGAAGTCGGTGTAGGACGACGTCGTGTTGCCAGTAGTGGCGCTAGAGCGCTCCCCAAATACATGATCGTCCCTCACCCATACATGTCTACTACAGGCGGGGTTCCGGAGGCCTACGGTCCGGTCATTCGGTATACGTCGGAAGATCGATGGGGAAGATGTGAGTGGCGGCGCAAGGTTTTGGAGGCAGGCAATCTCATGTGGCATCCGAGTAAACACATTCGATGATCCAAAAAACTGGAAACGGATGTTAATGTGTTTGTTAATGACTCGCAAAATTAATACACAATTAATCTCCGAAACAACAAAAATATAAACAACATATGTGGGTATGAGCTCCGCTCGGCTCAATCCCACAACCCGCAGCGCGGCGTGTCATGATGAGGCGAGTCAGGCTACATAGGAGGAGGAGTGCGCGAGGGTTTCTTCTCTTCTCACACCTTAGTGGTAGTAGAAAAACTCACATTATAAACCATCCCAACCATCTCCCAACTAACAATGTGGACTTTTAGTCCACCTAGTGCAGACATGCATATGGGTCAATGAGAATTTCGGAATTTGTATTTGCTATGGGTGTAAGTCCCAGCAGCAAATTCCAACAATCACGCACAAAGTCTCACGGGCACATCAATTACTTTTATTCCGGAACATTGTTTATATACTGGTACGTGGTGTAGACTATTATACAACATTATGCTACACTAATTTGCAATTTGAATAGTGCACTATGCTGTGAACTACAATTTGTCTGGCACTAGATTCACACAAAGCGTAGACCAATATTATGCTTCCGTGGGACTTCCCCGCTGTTTTGACCGTATACGTCATACTATAGGGACTTCATGAGTTTATTAGAGTGAATCCAACTCTCATGGACTGCGACATTTGACAGTCATATTCATATAGGTGTGTTTTCCAAGAGATGTTCTGTAGGATAATATGATTGCTTAAATAAGCCACTTAAAACACATTAAGATAAATATCAACCTGCCATGCAGATTAGGAGAGTATTGCATTTTTATGGAGTGGTAAATTCAATATAGGGATACTCTCTTTCCAGCTGACCAGCAGTTTGCCTCCCAACTCAAATTCACGGGATCTCCGATCACACAGAGGGGGTTATCAATGTGGGCAACACAAAACGTGGCTCTCAAACCCATCTCCTTGATGCATTATCTATCACATTACGTGATAGACCCTTTGTGAAGGGATTTGACAAGTTTATAGACGTATCGATATAATCCAACACAATAACTGCGGAGTTTCACATTTTCTGACAGATTTTATTCTCCTCTTAGCACATGCCTTGATAACTTCATATTATCCTTAGAACGGTTCACTCTCATGATCAGAGTTTGATTATCACAGTTTATCGGGATGGCGGGTATTGGTTTCTCAACCAAAAGTAAGTCCATCAAGAGCTCACAAAGCAATTCTGCTCAATGTTGTGAGTTCTGCTTCTATTTTTGACATCGTTAAGATGGTATGCTTGCAAGACTTCCAGAAACAGCACCATCAGCAATTCTTAACAAATAACCACTCATGGATTTTGTCTCATCGGCATCAGATATCCAGTTTGAACCACTATATCTCTCAAGTACCCTTTGATGGGGTTCGTTGCATAGAAAACAAAAAATTTCCTACCGCAAAGACGAATAAATCCAAGATCTAATCTATGGAACACCCAAGATCTAATCTACAAGATCGAAGCAACGAGGTGGAGATGAGACTAACCCTCGAAGATTCCAAAGCTTACGAGATTAATCTCGTTGTTGGTGTAGACGATCGTTCTGGTGCTGCAATCCGGCAGCACTTCCGTACTCGGTCGCGCGTACGGTGTCGATGAAGCTCCTTCATCTCCCCGTTCCAGCGGGCAGCGGAGGTGTGGTAGATCTCCTCCAAATTCCAGCAGCACGACGGCGTGGTGGTGGAGGTGGAGGAAGAAAACTGCAGGGCTTCGCCTAAGCCGGAGCAGCGTATGGTGGAGGAGAGAGGCGGTCAGAGGAGGGGCTAATGGTGGGATGGGTGGCCGGCCACCCCCTCCAATCTTTATATAGGGGGCCAGGTCGGTGGGGTGGCCCCCTTCCCATCTAGGGTTAGGGGGCGGCGGCCAAAGGGGGGAGAGGGATTCCCCCCCCCCCCCAAGTTGATCCCCCCTAGGGAAACCATAGGGGTTGGCCGGCCTGGGCCTTGGGGGGCATGTGCCCCCGCCCATTAGGCCAGGGAGCATCCCCTTGGCCCATTCTAGCCCTCCTAGGTCGTGGGCCCCATGGTGGACCCCTCCGGAACCTTCTAGAACCTTCCAGTCAACCACCGGAAAAATCCCGAACTTTTCCGAAACCCAGAAATCAACTTCCCTTATATGAATCTTATTCTCCGGACTATTCCGGACCTCCTCGTGGCATCCTGGATCACATCCGAGACTCCGAACAAACTTCATCTCCATACCATATTCAAATCTACTTATGCGACATCGAACCTTAAGCGCGTCACCCTACGGTTCGCGAACTATGCAGACATGGTCGAGACTCCTCTTCGAGCAATAACCAATAGCGGGATCTGGAGATCCATAATGGCTCCCACATATTCAACGATGACTTAGTGATCGATTGAACCATTTACATACGATGCCGATTCCCTTTGTCTCGCGATATTTTACTTGTTCGAGGTTCGATCATCGGTATCTCCATACCTTGTTCAATCTCGTTACCGACAAGTACTCTTTACTCGTACCGTGGTATGTCATCTCTTATGATCAAATCATATGCTTGCAAGCTAATCAGACGACATTCCACCGAGAGGGCCCAGAGTATATCCATCCGTCATTAGGATGGACAAATCCCACTATTGATCCATATGCCTCAACTCACACTTTCCAAATACTTAATCCCATCTTTATAACCACCCATTTACGCAATGACGTTTGATGTAATCAAAGTATCCTTCCGGTGTAAGTGATTTACATGATCTCATGGTCGAAGGACTAAGACAACTATGTATCGAAAGCTTATAGCAAAATGAACTTAATGACTTGATCTTATGCTACACTCATTTGGGTGTGTGTCCATTATATCATTCAACCAATGACATAACCTTGTTATTAATAACATCCCATGTTCATGATCACGAAACCATGATCATCCATTAATCAACAAGCTAGTTATACAAGAGGCTTACTAGGGAATCCTTGTTGTTTACATAACACACATGTATCATTGTTTCGGTTAATACAATTATAGCATGGTATGCAAACATTTATCATAAACACAAAGATATTATAATAACCACTTTATTATTGCCTCTTGGGCATATCTCCAACACCCTTGGATACCCAGTATAGTGAATATCATAACTCGCATTGCCCTTCAAATAAAGCAAAACTCTCTCAGGAGCATGCCAATGAGAATCTCTAGGATTTGACACAAATCGACTAAGTTTGCTTATATCAAAAGAGATGCTAGGCCTTGTAGCGCTGGCTAAATACATAAGCGAGCCAATGATTTAAAGATTTCTCAATTGATCTCTAGCAATCCTTCGATTCTTTCGAAGTAGCACACTTGGATCATATGGCATTGGAGAAGACTTGTAGTCGCTATACCCAAAGCGACTCAATATCTTTTCCACATGGTGGGATTGAAGCAATATAATTCCCCCATTGTCATTCCTCAGCAGCTTGGTAATTCCCTATAGCTACTGCTATGGACCCATAGTCCAAGGATGAACTACTCACGCATCAGTCCGGAAGCGGGCATGGTGATGTAGAGCCCTCCGGTGATGATTCCCCTCTCCGGCAGGGTGCCGGAGGCGATCTCCTGAATCCCCCGAGATGGGATTGGCGGTGGCGGCGTCTCTGGAACTTTTCTCGTATCGTGGCTCTCGGTAATAGGGTTTTCGCGACGGAGAGATTATATAGGCGAAGGGGCAGAGTCGGGAGGCTCCCGAGGGGCCCACCCCATAGGGCGGCGCGCCTCCCCTCTTGGCCGCGCCGCCACATGGTGTGGCCACGTCGTGTGCCCTCTCCGTCTCTTCTTCGGTGTTCTGGAACCCTCCGAGGAAAATAGGAAGTTCGGCTTTTGTTTCGTCCAATTCCGAGAATATTTCCTGTGTAGGATTTCTGAAACCAAAAACAGCGTAAAAACGAGAACTGGCGCTTCGGCATCTTGTTAATAGGTTAGTGCCAGAAAATGCATCAAAATGATGTAAAGTGTATATAAAACATGTGAGTATTGTCATATAACTAGCATGGAACATAAGAAATTATAGATACGTTTGGGACGTATCAAGCGCTTCAAAATACATAATCACTCCTCACCCTCACAAGTATACAAGAAGTGGGGTTCTGGGGGCCTACTATTCAGTCCTTTGGTGTACACCGGAAGATGGGATGGGGAAGACATGAGTGGCGGCGCAAGGTTCTGGAGGCAGGCAATCTCATGTGGCATCCAGATTAGGTCAGGAAGGAACTAGAAATGGCTGTTAACGCATCCATTATGAGCTTGACTCAGCTCAATCCTGCAACCCGCGGTATGTCGTAAAGGGGCGAGGTGGGCGGTGGAGAAGGAGGAGTGCGCAAGGGCTTTTTCTCTTCTCACACCTTAGTGGGAGTAGAAAATCTCACCTTATAAACCACTTCAACTCTCTTCCAACTAGCAATGTGGGACTTAACTTTAGTCCCACCTAGTACAACCATGCATATGTGCCAACCAGAATTTCAGAATTTGTATTGACTATGGGCATAAGGCCCGATAGAAAATTCCAACAATAGAAACACTATTAGGAAAACAACTATAGTTGGGTTCCTTACCCGTGGCGCATGGAAAAAGTGGTGTGCCACGTGCACCACAAATAGGTGTGTCATGGGTAGCAACTTACCTGTGGTGCACCGTGAAAAGTGGTGTGCTACGGGTATATTTGGGCCGGGCTGCCAGGGGTGGCCCTCCTTACTCGTGGTGCACCCCATTGTGGTGCGCCACAGGTATATTTGACCCGGTTCGGCCACCTTCCCACGCCCGTGACCCCTCTCCTGCTTTATCTGCTGGACACGAAAGGGAACTTTATCTTCCATTTGTATTTCCGCGAATAGACCGTATGCCCATTAAGCAAATCAAGATATATAGATTTCATGTTCTCATGTAATATTTATATCTATTAAATGGTTGACTAAGTGCAACCATCTCGTCCATTTATGTTCTGTGAGATTTCTTCTAAATGTTGTATTCAGAGGAAACCCACATAAAACATTTATCACTAAAACATTTTTATGTTGTACAATAATATAAAGATATGGGTACTGATTAGCGAGAGGCAAGTCACCAAGCCAGATGTCTTCTCAAAAACGAGTATCTTTTCCATTCCTAATCTTAGAGGAACCCCTAGAAAAAAATCTTCCTTAATCCTCAGCAAACCCATCAAAAAGGGTGAGTCGGTGGGTTTAACCTCTACTTGTGATAGTGTTTTAGAGTGTAAGTATTTTTTGTATTGTAAATCTTGCCACACCCCTTCTTCATTTAAGAGCTTATACAACCACTTGCTCGGTATGAACTTATTCTTAGTTTCTAAAACTTCTACCCTAGGCCCCCTTGACAATACTAGAAAAAGTCTTAGCAGTGACGCACCAGTTTTGCTACCAGTGGCGCACCTGGGTGCGCCGCTGCTATCACGCCACTGCTAACTGTTAGCAGTGGCGCACCAGTGGTGCGCCATTAGTAATCCAAATAGCAGTGGCGCACCACCTAGTGTGTCACTCCTAACGTACAGGTGCGCCACTACTATATGGTCAAGGCGTGCCACTGGTAAAAATTTAAAATTTGGATCTGCATCTAGATCTGGATTTTTTTGATTTTTTTTGATTTTTTTTTATTTTCGTTGTAGTATGCATCTTAGCACGTTCTCTGTGATGGGAAGATGCACATGCATTTGATGAATCTTGGAGAAGGAGAGGATGAGGAGGAGAAGAAGGAGGAGAGGAGGAGTAGTGGATGAGGACGAGGAGGTGGTCGGAGTTGGAGAAGGAGTGGAGGAGGAGGTGGCCGGAGTTGGAGAAGGAGTGGAGGAGGAGGAGGCGGTGGCCGGAGTTGGAGAAGGAGGAGGGGGCCGGAGTTGGAGGAGGAGGGAGTGGAATAGGAAGCCGGGGTGGAGAAGGATGCCGGATTTGGAGGAGGAGGAGGAGGAGGTCGGAGTGGAGGAGGAGGAAGTGGAGGAGGAGTGGAGGAGAGAAAGAGTTGGAGGAGGAGGGATAAGAGTAAGGGTGGCCGAGCCATTTCAAATTTTGTAGGCGGGAAACTTAGCAGTGGCGCACCCCATGGCTTGGTGCACCACTGCTATTTTTTCGTTTTTTTGAAATTTCTGCCCGAAATCTAAAACCTAAAAAAGTCATTTTTGGGAATATAAAAATTATCTAAACGCCTGGAGGGGTTGAAATCTGATAGGAAATTTCGCGTAGATACATTTTCATATAAACAAGATTTTCATCGGAGGTCGTATGCAACCAGAAATCCCGTTTTACCGATACATGACACAATTTTGCAAAAAAAGTCTAAATTCATGTTCATTAATTTCTCTTGCAACTAGATGACATAACACATGGATCTCGAAGGATTTTACTTTTGATTTTTTTTATCAATTTCTTTATTTTTTGAAAACTAGAAAGGCGATCCAGGGGGGGTGGAGGGGTTGTGTGGGCATAAAATATGGTACCCCCTTAGCAATGGCGCACCATGCCATGGTGCGCCATTGCTAAGGGGGTTACCATATTTTCATCATTTTCAAAAATGGCTTGACTTACGTGGTGCGCCACTGGTAAGTCTGGGAAATGGGTGGACCAAGCAGAAAGTTAGCAGTGGCGTACTGCTCACCAGGTGCGCCACTGCTAACGTGCCTATCAGTGGAGCACCACTTTTTCTAGTGGTGTGATCTTTAGGCCTTCATATGATGTTCCACTTATTAATTTTGTACTTTGTTTTTTGCCCATCACTCTGCCAAAAGAATCTTGATCTAAATAGTCTAATCTTTTACATACCACTTTGGGTATTGCCATGAAGGATAAAATAAACATGGGTAAGCTAGTAAGGACTGGGTTGATAATTACTAAACGATCTCCATATGAGACTAACTTACCAATCCAACAACTAAGAATTTTTTCAAAACGATCTTCCGCCGTTTTCCATTCACCATTTTTGAGCTTCCTAAAATGAATTTGAATCCCCAAATACCTAAAATCAAGAGATAGAACTTCACATCCAAAGAGATCCCTACAATGATCTTCTACCTCTTTGGCCGAAGCAGAATAGTTCGCTCATATGGAAGTTAATCTTTAAACCCAAAAGTTGTTTGAATAAGTAACGGATGAAGTTGATATTTAGAGCTATCTCTAAATTGTGTTCCATGGAAATAATTGTATCGTTTGCATATTGTAAGATAGATATACCTCCATCAACTAGATGTGGTATTAATCCATCTACCTAACCATTTTATTTGGCCCTAACAATGAGGATGGCTAGCATATCCGAGACTATGTTAAAAACCAAAGGAGAAAGAAGATCCCCTTGACAAAGCCCCTTATTCGTTTGAAAATAATGCCGGAGACATTATTAACTCTAATACCAACGCTGCCTTGTGGGTAACAAAATCATTAACCCATTGACACCATTTAGTTTCAAAACCTTTCATCTGTAGTGCTTATTGTAAGAAGGATCAATTGATCTTATCATAAAATTTCTCAAAATCTATTTTGAGAAGAACCCCGTTTAATTTTTTTCGGTGCAGCTCATGAATTGTTTCGTGAAGGATGAAATGAGGCGGTCTGGTAGAAAAGGAGTTTGTGTGGGCCGAATTACTTTATGTGCCAGATTTGTTGCACGATTTGTTTCTACTTCTGGGAATACCGTAAAACTCACAGTTAGCAAGCATGTTGTTCTATATCGCTGAATTTGAGTCACAATCTCTTTTTTAGGAAGTAAAATGATTGTTCCAAAATTTAAGTTTATAAGAGGTAGACCCCCTTGATGGAACATAACAAACATGTTCATAATGTCATCTTTTATGATCGACCAACAGATTTGGTAGAACTCAGCTGGGAACCCATCTGGTCTCGGTGCTTTGTTCTTTTCCATCTACATGATAACATTGTATACCTCCTATTTTCTGAATTCGGCAGTCAAAATTAAGTTTTTAGAAGAAATATTTGGGATATCATGCATGTGTGTGCGATTCAATAGATTGAAATCTTTTTTGCCGACGCTCCAAATAATTTCTTGTAGTATTCAGTGATATAGATCCTAAGGATTTCCTCACCTACTATGAATCCTTCATATTCCTCTAGTTGGAAGATATTGTTCCTCCTATGTTTTCCATTAGCAATTAGATGATTTTTTTGTATTATTACCCTCTTCTTGAACATGTTTTACTTTTACCCGTTGCGTCCATTCCGACTCCTCGTCTCAACGAAGCTGCAGCCCTTTCTCATTTGCTTCTCTCGTAGCCTCTCTCTCTCTCTCTCTCTCTCTCTCTCTCTCTCTCTCTCTCTCTCTGAGGTGGTAAGAGGAAATATTTCTACTCTTGTATCTAACATGTCAATTATATGTAGTAACCGTTTCTTTTCTTTTTTTATAAATGCTACTTTGGTTCCAAGCCCACCTTCTTAGAAAGTTACGGAGATGGCAGATCTTATTCTTTCAAATCTCCATAGGCGAGTTGTCAAAAGAAACTGCATTACATTCTCTCTTGATTTTGTCAACAAAGGCCTCTTGCCTCAGCCATGATAATTCAAAAGAAAAATATGCTTTATTCCCTACGTGTGCTTGTACACCGGAATCAAGCAATAGAGGTGTGTGTTAAGAACCTGATCGAATTAACGCTCTAACACTAACCAATGGAAACATTTGTTCCCACTCTACGAGAACCCTATCTAGTTTCTTCTAAGTTGGTGCCTCTCTACGATTGGCCCAAGTAAATTACCTTACAGAGAGAGCTAGTTCTCTAAGGTTAAGGCTCTAAATGATAGCGTTAAAAATTAAAGGTTACCGTGCATTAAAATTATCATTATTTTTTCTTCTTGTCTTTGAGTGATGTTGAAATCGTCCCCAACCAACATTGCGAGCGTATTATCCTCACATATGCGTACAAGCTCTGCAAGAAACTCAACTTTCTATGCATCTTTAGCTGCACCATATACCGCAACCATACACCATTCGAAGCCATTTGCCTTATTTTGAATATGAAACTTGACACATATATCCCCTACAGTAATATCTTTAACGTCTAAAGTGGAAGAGTTCACTCCTATGAGAATGCCCCCCCGACCTTCAGCGAACAGGAGGTCAGGAGCAGCACCGCGGCCCGTGGGAGCGCTACCACGAATCTCGCCAGATCTCCCATGGGGGCGGGAAGATAGATTTTCCAGTGGGTTAGATGGGGTGGAGAGAGAATTCGTGGGATTTTTTAAATTTTCTAAAATTTAATTAAACTGTAGTTCTAAATTTTGTTCACCAAAATTCAAGGGTTGATGTCATTTTGTTTATCACCCCATTGGTGTTGTATAGATAAAGACTGTTTTTCTTTTGTTTCATTTGACATATTTTTAGATATGGAAAGTAATAACTCAGTCTAATTCAGTTATACGTCACAAAACGGTAATAAGTTACTCAGTATTTTATTTTCTTAGTGTAATAACAAGTTATTTTATGGTGGTTCATAATTGTGTCGTGCATGAGCCTATGTAATGATAGGTTTCACTTTGTCATCTAGGTCAAATAAAGAGTTCCTTTATCACATTCTAGAGGAAGTCATACAAGCTGGAGCAACAACCATCACAATTGCGGACACTGTTGGCTCCAATCTTCCATTTGAATTCGGCAAATTAATTGCTGACATAAAAGCTAATACTCCCGGGATTGATAATGCCATTATTTCTACTCATTGCCATAATGATCTTGGCCTTGCAACTGCCAACACATTAGCGGTACTCTCAGCGCTTCTCCTTATTTATTTGTACCGTTTACTATTATCGTGGGTCTAATCATGCTACTTTAACTTACCTCTAGGGTGCATATGCGGGAGCACGGCAGTTAGAGGTTACTGTTAACGGTATCGGTGAAAGAGCTGGAAATGCTTCATTGGAGGAGGTGTGCTTATAATATTTCTGGGCATTGTTTCATGTTCATTTTAATGGGTTGTAAAGTTTACCAATGTGGTCCGATATGGCTTCAGTACCTGCTACTACCTCCATTCCATAAAACAAGGCATATAAATTTTGTGAAAAGTCAACACTCTTTAAGTTTGACTAAGTTTGGAGACAAAAATATGACATCTACATCTTAAAATTAACATCAATAGATCCATCATACGATGTGTTCTTAGTGTATTTATCAACTATTATAAATATTGATATTTTGTGTATATCTATAGTCAAACTTAGGATGCTTTGACTTTTGACTAAAAGTATATGCCTTGTTTTTTTTGGAATGAAGGTAGTACATGTCTAATATTTGACACAATTTCAGGTTGTGATGGCACTTAAATGTCGCCCGGAACTCGTAGATGGGATGTATACTGGAATTAATACCCACCATATTACTATGACAAGCAAAATGGTACAATTTAGCGTCTTGACGCTTTTTGAGGTACCTTTTGCATTTCTTACAAAGCGAAATTTCTTACGAAAAATGATCTAACTATTCTAGGTACAAGAATACAGTGGACTTCACGTACAACCTCATAAAGCTATTGTTGGCGCCAATGCATTTGCTCATGAAAGTGGAATTCATCAGGTGACTAATTTTATAGTTTCTTATTACCACTGAAGTTGCTAGTTGTGCTTTTAGTAAGGATGTGTTGACAGCTTTCTTTTTTGTGTGAATGTTGTAAACTTGGGAGATTATTTTAAGTTCATTTATGATCGATTAATCATGTTACAGTATAAATTATACCTCGGATGCTCATTCCGAGATGTGCTAATTTTCATTCCCTGGTGGTGTTCATCATTGTTAAAAATATTTCATTGTTATATAATTTTAATGTTGCATTGTTTCCATATTAATAACTAATGATAGTTTCAAGAACTAAAAGCCTAAATCTAATTCCTGTAGGTTTTTTTTTCAGGATGGGATGCTTAAATACAAAGGAACTTACGAAATAATATCACCTCATGATATTGGTTTAACACGTGTCAACGACTCCGGTATTGTTCTTGGGAAGCTCAGGTATCATGCAAATGTCAGCTACACCCCCTGGTTAATGGACTGCAAAAATCTTATATGATATCCCTTGCTTTTCATCTCTTTGAGGAACTCTAGTAATTGGTGCATGTTCCAACTGTCTAACCCGAATGCTTACACTTCTAATATTTAATATAGTATGATAAATCCTTCGCTTTTATACAAAAAAATCTATGGCATACTATATATTCATGAAGTTGAACATGGATCACTTGTCATAGAGGAAATCTCCACTACCTTTTTGTTTCTTTACTATTTGTATAAATCAGCTAGGTCTAGAGTTACCGAGGTCTAACATATCTTCGATATTTTTCTCTTTTAAATTAGCTAAACTTGATATTAGATTATAGATTCCCATTCGTAATTATGCTTACTGATCTTCTTTTTCAGTGGAAGGCATGCTGTTAGATCTATACTAGTGGAGGTATTGCTATAGGACGACTTCTTGACCTTCATTTTTCCAGTTACAGCAGGAGGTCTTCTTTTCCCCTTTTTATAGTGACATCCTTGTTGTCAAAATGTGTAGCTTGGATATGAGATCAATGACAACAAATTCGAGGATTTTTTTAAACGCTACAAAGAGGTTGCGGAGAAGAAAAAGGTGATACTTGATACATCATATCGTTTCAATAATATTCTCTACATTTTTATTTTTCTAAGAACAGGCATTAATTGATAATTAAGACCTCCCTTGATTTTATTTTCCAGAAAGTTCCTTTCGTTCTATATTTTGTGACTCAATAACTACATTGTCTCTATATATGTTACTCATTTGAATGGTTAGTTAGTTTCATTCGCAAAGTTTTGTCCTGATATTTACCTACAACTTTAGAAATCTACTATTCATAGGAGTTGACAAATTATTCTTGTTATTTGTAGCGTATAACTGATGAAGACATCAAAGCATTACTATCTGATGAGAATCTTGCGCCAGAAACGCGTCACACGAACAGGTCCTTGTGTACCCACGGCTCCGAGGGAGATACTCCACAACTCACCCAACAGGTGGCCGACTATCAGCGCGATACGCAAGACAACTAGTCGACGCTTTCGATACCCAAAGCCTCGGTTCCTCGGGAGGGACCCCGTTTGGGTTTCGGCGAATATGGGTTGAGCATAGTTGGTTTGACCGCCTTTAGATTCTACAAGCAAAATACGTGTGAAGTCGTCGAAGAAACGTAAGCAGGGGCACGTGTTTTAGTTAAAAAGTAGAGGTGTTTGTTGGGATTGGTTCCCTAGAGGCGCCATTACCTGTATTGTATTCATAATGTTTAGCCCTGTGTGTAAACTATTGCACTTATCTTTGGATATGATCCGGCTATGGAACTATGTGCTTTATTAGTTTATGCATGTTCTGTCCTTAGTTCGTTTGACGTTTTGATGGGTACACACTGCGGAGACTGGTGTGTTAGCCGTAAGGTGACTAGGTTTCATATGTCATGTGCATAGAGATGACATCCGTCTTGCACTGGCTATGCAAAACAGCTATCCTAGCCGGATTTACCCAAAGATCTAGCCTGCATGAGCAAGTCATCATATGTCCGACTTGAGCATGGGACCGGGATACACGACGCTGCAACCCAGCATGAAAGTAACGGCGCTGAAGGTGCTGCCCGCGGTCTCCCTCTGTTTCTTGCACTTGAATAGATCCAGCGACAATAGAAGGGGTGGCTCACAGCCAATATAACCCTCATGGAGAGTTGTGAAAGCAGAAACATGGAGAATAGAGTTGGGAGCAAGATCGTGAAGGTGCAAACTGCAATACCGGAGCAGCTTCCAGAGAAATTTGGAGCCCGGTGGCAACAAGACGCGATCGACGTGGCCGAGGAAGAAGACGAACTCACCCTCCCTCGGTAGTGGCCTCTTGTCGTGGGGATCACCCCAGTGGTCCCAAGTTAGCGAGTCAATAGAAGGGAGTTAACCGTCAATAGTTCGAGCAAGCCAAGACAGGTTAACTGTTATATTGTGATCCAAATTCCAAGAAGAGGCTAACTTCTGACGAGCGGAGCGAGGCCCGTCGCCGGTAGGCTTGGGCCGAGCGAAGCGAGTCTGAAGTTAGCCCATACCGAGGCCCAGCAGGTGCACCTGGGGGGTGCGGGGGGGGGCGAAGCCCCCCGCGGTACGGATCGTTGCCACCGTCTATATTTTTTCCCTGTAAGCCGCCGCTAGGGTTCCATCGCATCATTGTACACCCACGGCGTTTGTAAACACCACCAAAATAGTAAAGTTTTTGTCTGGTCGGCGCCCGTGGTTTTTCCCTTGTGTGTTGCAAGGGTTTTCCACGTTAAAATCTCGTGTCCCCTGCAGGTGTTTCCCTTTTCGTTCTTCGTTTATTGTACATCTCGTTTTATAACAAGTGGTATCAGAGCCCGTGTTCTTTGGATCTAGGGTTTACGAGATGTCGTCACTGAAGTTCGATCTACCGCAGCTGGACTACACCACGAGATTTGCTTTGTGGCAAGTGAAGATGAGGGCGATTCTCGCCCAATCTTCAGATCTGGATGAAGCGGTCGATGCTTTCGGCGAGAAAGCGAAGGATACCTGGACCGATGCGGAGAAGCGGAAAGACCGTAAGGCTTTATCGTTGATTCAACTCCATCCGTCCAATAATATTCGCAGGAAGTGTTGCAGGAGAAAACCACCGCCGAGTTATAGGTCAAACTAGAGGAGATCTGTTTGTCCAAGGATCTCACGGGCAGATTGCACGTGAAGATGAAGCTGTTCTCGCATAAGTTGCAAGAGGGAGATTCGGTAATGAATCACCTATCTTCCTGGAAAGAGATTGTTTCGATTTGCGGTCTATAGAAGTTAAGTATGAGGATGAGGATTTAGGTCTTCTTCTTTTATGCTCGCTGCCTAATTCTTTCGGTAATTTTCGTGACACCATATTATTGAGCCGCGACAAACTAACTCTCGCGGAAGTTTATGATGCTCTCCAACAAAAGGAGAAAATGAAATCTATGGTGCAGGCTGAAAGTTCGTCCTCCAAGGCGGAGGCGTTAGAGGTCCGTGGCGGGCCCGAGCAGCGAGATAACTACTACCACAACAACGAGAGATAAGAGCAAGGGCGACAGAGGTCGCTCAAAGTCCAAAGGACGTGACAAGTTCTGCAGGTATTGTAAGAAATCTAGCCACAATATTGATGATTGTTGGAAGCTGCAGAACAAGGAGAAAAGGAACGGAACTTACCAACCGAAAAATAATGATGGTAATGGTAAGACTCGCCGTTGTCACCGGTAAGGGTGAGGCTCGTTGTTGTTGCTGGTAATGATGGTAGTGAAAGTTCTGATGGAGATTGCTTAGCTGTCTTGGCTGCATGTGTTTCACGTGATGATGAATGGATTCTTGATACCGCATGTTCGTTTCATATTTGCTCGTAACAAAGATTGGTTCAGTTCTTATGAGTCCGTGCAGAGTGGAGATTTTGTGCGTGTGGGGAATGACAACCGGTGCAACATTGTTGGCATTGGTTCTGTTCGAGATCAAGACCCATGATGGGATGACACGCACGTTGACAGGGAGTGAAACACATACCCTCCATGGCGAGGAATTTGATCTCTTTGAGTACCCTTGATTGTGACGGGTACAAGTACAAAGGTGGGAACAAACTTTTGAAGGTATCATCAGGTTCTCTCATTATTATGATTGGTGATATGAATTCTGCGAAATTATATGTTCTTAGAGGTAGCACTTTGCCTGGTATTGCTGCTGCTGTTAGTTCTGATGAATCTAGTAAGACTAACCTTTGGCATAAGCGTCTTGGACATATGAGTGAGCTTGGCATGGCAGAATTGACAAAGAGAGAGCTAATTGATGGCTGCGATTTTGGTAAGCTTGAGTTCTGTGAGCACTGCATCTTTGGTAAGCATAAAAGAGTAAAATTTAATGCTTCCGTTCATACCACCAAAGGCATTTTAGATTATGTACATGCTGATGTTTGGGGTCCGTCCCGTAGAACTTCTAATGGTGGTGCTAATTACATGCTTACTATTATTGATGATTACTCAAGGAAAGTGTGGCCATATTTCCTGAAACATAAATCTGATGTTTTCAATGCTTTTAAGAAGTGGAAAGTTATGGTAGAAACCCAAACTGAAAAGAAGGTTAAGATACTCCGTATCGACAATGGTATGGAATTCTCGTTCAAATGAATTTGATGAGTTTTGCAGCAATGATGGGATGGTAAGACATCATACCATTCCGTACACCTCTCAACAGAATGGCGTGGCTGAACGCATGAACAGGACCATTATTTCGAGGGCTCGCTGCATGTTATCTAATGCAAAGATGCATAGAGGTTTTTGGCTGAAGCAGCCTCCACCGCATGTTATCTCATCAACAGGTCACCTTCTATTCCACTTGATAAGAAAACTCCAATTGAGGTATGGTCTGGTTCGCCCGTCGATTATTCAGATTTGAGAGTTTTTGGTTGCATCGCTTACGCTCATGTTGATAATGGAAAGTTGGAGCCAAGGGCTGTTAAGTGCATCTTCCTTGGTTATGGTTCAGGAGTTAAGGCATATAGATTATGGAATCCTGAAACTAAGAAAATTGTGTTGAGCAGGAATGTCGTTTTTAATGAGGCGGTTATGTTTAATGATAGTCCGTCTACCGATATTTCGATGCTATTGATTCTCCCGATGTTTCGATGATGAGCAGCACGGAATAGGCGTGCGGGTGGAGCACGCAAAGGAGAATGAAAATGTGGTTCCCGAAACCAACAATGATGATAATGATGTTCCACCTTCACCACCTTTTGTTCAGCGACAAGGACGGTCTATTGCTGCCGACCGCCCTAGGAGAAATATTGCACCTCCTACCCGATTAATTCAAGAATGTGATATTGTTGATTATGCTTTGAGTTGTGCTGAACAGGTGGAGCATGATATTGAACCAGCTACATATACTGAAGCCATTGCTTCGGTTGATAAAGGGAAGTGGGTAGGTGCGATGCAAGAAGAGATGCAATCGCTTGAGAAAAATGGCACATGGGATGTTGTGCACTTGCCTAAAAAAAAGAAGGCTGTCCGTTGCAAGTGGATATTTAAAAGAAAGGAAGGTTTGTCTCCTAATGAGCCTCCACGGTTTAAGGCAAGGTTAGTAGCAAAAGGTTTCGATCAAATTCCAGGTGTTGATTATAATGATGTATTCTCCCCGGTTGTGAAGCATAGTTCTATTCGTGCTTTCTTTGGTATTGTTGCTATGCATGATCTTGAGCTTGAGCAGCTAGATGTAAAGACTGCTTTTCTGCATGGTGAGTTGGAGGAGGAGATATATATGGACCAAACTGAAGGTTATGTTATGCCTGGTAAGGAGGATCTTGTTTGCAAATTAAAGAGGTCCCTTTATGGTCTGAAACAGTCGCCACGACAGTGGTATAAAAGGTTTGATTCATTTATGCTTACACATGGTTTTGAGAGATCTCAGTATGATAGTTGTGTGTATATCAAGTTTGTTAATGGATCACCTATTTATTTGTTGCTATATGTTGATGATATGTTGATTGCTGCCAAGAGCATGAAAGAGATCACTATTTTAAAGAATCGGTTAAGTAGTGAGTTTGAGATGAAGGATCTTGGTCCTGCTAAGAAAATACTAGGCATGGAAATTAAAAGGGACAGAAAGTCTAGTTTGTTGTTTCTTAGTCAGGAAAAGTACATTGAGAAAGTTCTTCATCGTTTTAATATGCATGATGCAAAGTCAGTTACAACTCCTATTGCTTCTCATTTCAAGTTGTCAGCTTTGCAATGTCCTAGCTCTGAAGATGATATTCAGTACATGTCTCGAGTTCCCTATTCTAGTGCTGTTGGTTCCTTGATGTATGCCATGGTTTGTTCACGTCCTGATCTGTCATATGCTATGAGTTTGGTCGGTCGATACATGGCTAATCCTGGTAAAGAACATTGGAAAGCTGTTCGGTGGATTTTCGTGTACCTTCGCGGCACATCAAAAGCTTGCTTGAGGTTTGGCAGGATTGGTGAGGGGCTCGCCGGATATGTGGATTCAGATTATGCTGGCGATTTGGATAAGAGAAGGTCCCTCACAGGTTATGTGTTTACTGTTGGTGGATGTGCTGTTAGCTGGAAGGCTACTTTGCAGGATGTTGTTGCACAATCTACTACTGAGTCTGAGTACATGGCTATTGCTGAGGCAGGTAAAGAGGCTGTTTGGCTGAAAGGTTTATATGCTGAGCTTTGTGGAGATAATTCTTGCATTAAGTTGTTCAGTGACAGTCAAAGTGCTATTTATCTTACTAAAGATCAGATGTTCCATGAGAGGACAAAGCACATTGATATTAAGTACCACGCAATCAGAGATGTGATTGCAAAAGGTAAAGTGAAGGTATGCAAGATTAGTACTCATGATAATCCTGCTGATATGATGACTAAGCCTGTCCCTCGTGTCCAAGTTTGAACTTTGTTCAAGCTTGGTTGGTATAACTTGTTTAGCCCAAGTGGCTATTGGCGCCGGCAAGTGTTTTCTTTGTTGATTCGGGTGATTGTTGAAGTTCATGCTACAAGGAATTTGTCTCAAGGTGGAGTTTGTTATATTGTGATCCAAATTCCAAGAAGAGGCTAACTTCTGACGAGCGGAGCGAGGCCCGTCGCCGGTAGGCTTGGGCCGAGCGAAGCGAGTCTGAAGTTAGCCCATACCGAGGCCCAGCAGGTGCACCTGGGGGGTGCGGGGGGGCGAAGCCCCCAGCGGTACGGATCGTTGCCACCGTCTATATTTTTTCCCTGTAAGCCGCCGCTAGGGTTCCATCGCATCATTGTACACCCACGGCGTTTGTAAACACCACCAAAATAGTAAAGTTTTTGCTGGCTGGCGCCCGTGGTTTTTCCCTTGTGTGTTGCAAGGGTTTTCCACGTTAAAATCTCGTGTCCCCTGCAGTGTTTCCCTTTTCGTTCTTCGTTTATTGTACATCTCGTTTTATAACATTAACCATGGCCGGCTGGCTGCCTGGTCGGCTAGCTGCCTAGGCCGGCTAGCCGCCTGGGGCTGGCTGCCCTGGCCGACTGGCTGCCATGGCCAGCCGGCTGGTCCTCAGCCGGCTCTCCACTTTCAAGCGCCATGGGACCGAAGCTCCCTCGGGCCGGCAGGTGGCCGGCTGATAGGACATGGATGCCGCCGAGAGGGGGGGTGAATAGGCGGTTTAAAACTTTTACGATAATGGCTTGAACAAATGCGGAATCAAACTAGCGTTTAATTTGTCAAGCACAAAACCTATATAACTAGGGTTCACCTATGTGCGCCAACAACTTATGCTAATCAAGACAAGCAACTATGTGATAGCAAGATATACAACTTCACGCACGAAGGCTATCACAAAGTAAAGTTCATAAATAACTGAGGCACGCGGAGACAACGATGTATCCCGAAGTTCACACTCTTGCGAGTGCTAGTCTTCGTTGGAGCGGTGTGGAGGCCAAAGCACTCCAAACGCCACGAAGGCCTCACCGTATTTTCCTCGAGCCTTCCAACCAAAAGGGAAGTCATCGATCCACTATGGAACCTTGAGGGTGGTCACCAAACACGTACAAGCTTGGGACAAACTTCACAACTTAATTGGAGGCTCCCAAGAATCGCCATGAAGGTCTCAAGATTGAGGAATCTCCACAACTTAATTGGAGGCTCCAAGAACTTCACAAAGCTACAAACTTGAGGCAATCTCCAAAACTTAATTGGAGGCCCCAAGAACACCACAAAGCCGTCTAGGGTTCCAAGAACCCAAGAGGTGCTCAAATACTTCTCTCTCAAATTCCACCAAAACTACCAAAGCTATTGGAGGATTAAGAGAGGAAGAACAAAGAAAATCAACAAAGGAACTCCAAGATCTAGGTATACTATGTTCCCCTCACTTAGAGAATGTATAGATTGATGGAAATGTAGACCTAGATCTCCTCTCACTTTTCCCTCACAAAGATTGAAGAAGCATAGGAGGAATGGTGAGCTATGGTTTGTAATATAAATTGGAACTAAAAGTGCACGACAGTGTCCTAACCGCAAGACTTTTAGTCCAGATTTATATTACAAACCGGGACCAAAGGCCTCAAACGAATCTGGACTAGAGGGTCGCGTCGTTTGGTTCCGGTTAAACCGAAACCCCCACTGGTTCTGGTTCGTTTTTAAATCGGAACTAAAACTTCCAGGGACTTTGACGAAAAGTGCGTGCTGTATCCCCGTCTCACACGCATCACTGCCAACCAAGCGCGTCAGTCCTTCCTTGAAAATCGAGCTGCTCTCACCACCATCCGACAAAACGTCCCTGAAGGTGACATGCAAAAGGTGCATGTCTATCCCTCCCAAGCTAGCTCCCATATCGTTGCCTCCGCCATCATTGCTTCTTCCTCGAAATCTCACCCCCAGCTCCCTATCGCCGATGGTGCGCGTCCGCCTTCCCAAGCGTCCGCCGACTCCCTCCGAGTCAGACGACGAGACGACGGAGGAGTCGGAATCGGAGACTGACTCGGACGGCGACGCGGTGGAGTCGGAGCTCATGCTGCCGGTCAGCGCGGAGGCGGAGGTGCGCAGCGACGACCCCGGCTTCGTCGGCTCCTTCTACGAGGTCACCGTCACAGGCCACCTGGCCTCCCGCGGCGGCGGCCGCTACACGGTGGTCTACTCCACGCTCGTGACCGAGGACGGGGGGCCGCTCGAGGAGACCGCGCCCGCCGCGTGAGGGGAGGCGGGAGTTCGCCGTCCACGAGGCCGTCGAGGCGTTCCACAACGAGGGGTGGTGGGCTGGCGTGGTCTCCGCCGTTCCGCCGCCGGTGGCTGGCGCGCCCAGGGTGTACCAGGTCGCGTTCCCGACCTCGCGTGAGACCATGGCGTTCGAGGTCACGGCTCTCCGGCCGCACCGCGTGTTCCAAGCTGGCCGCTGGGTCCCTGCTGCGGAGGTGGTAAGTTTGCTGCTAGCTGCTGGCTCCGTCTCTTATAGAAACTCTGCGTAAATTACTCTTCAGTATTCAAATGCTTAATTAGAGTGTCAATAAGAGGATTGAAAATTAATCTAGCTTTACTTATATGAAGAGAACTATGTTCTGAAACTTTCGAAATTAAATTTAGATTGAAGTAAATAAATCTTCTAGTATCATTTTTATTCATTTGAAACCTGCTTGCTACTGGTCAATGAATTTGCTTTTTCCAGTTTTAAGATTGTATATCAAGACATGCCATTTCATAAGACACAAACCTGTTGGGCTCACCGAAAAATGAATTCAGACGATCTTACCAGATCTGTCGAAAGCTGATGCATGTTTAACAAGGTTAAATTCCATGAGAGATCATTGCATCAATATCGATAGATAGTAAAATTGAATGGTTGTTTTGAACCTAGCTTCGTATTATTCGTATTTTAAAATCGTCCGTGTTTACATTCTGCAATTTCTCATTTGATTTTTCAGCTGTATTTATCATGTACAGTCGCGACCTTCTTTGAGTTAATACTAATTTGATTTTGTTGCTCTGTGTACTTAGTCAAACTAGACATGTGCCAGTTAAGCTATAACAGATGTTGAAACAATAATGCTGCTTCTAAAAGTTCAGCGAAAAATAAGTATAACCATTTTATGGTTTTACATCTGAATTTACTGATTAGGGGGTGTTACACAGCTATATTGATTTGTCTTGCTAACTTGACATCAAAAGGATGTGAGTGGATCCTTTCAGCTGAACCAATAGTTTGCATTTTCTCATTTCACCATTGTGAGATTATACCCAGCTACTATAAAGTAGTAAAACTTCCAAGTGCAAGCACCCCTCGTACATATTTAATTTTGTATTTTTAAGTTATATTGGAAACGAATTCAGTAGTACACTCTTAGCGCTGAACAGTTTAATCTTTAACTTTTTGTCTTCTTTGAGAACATAGTCTTTGCAATTTTCATGGAGCCATGTTACTGTGAAAATTTATGTAACTTGGTATTTTGAGACTCATGGAGTTGTGCAGCCTCACTTTTTGTCAACTGAACCATGGTAGGATACATCTGGACATCTTCGAAATAAGGATTTGAAAATACACATATGTAAACAACTTGCTTGTTAAGTGAAAAAAATCTGAGATTGTATTTTCAAGAATTGATTTTTTTTCTTTCGACATCTGTTTGCAAAAAAAGGACAGTGTATTAGTACAAGCAAGCTCACCCTTTAAAATCTGAAATCCCATATTTATAATGTTGTTGCTGTGTGCAGAAGGATGGAAGTCCCCTGTTTCGTGAGGGAACCCAAGTTGAAGTGAGTCAGTCTACAAAAAGATTTGGTGAATCCTGGCGTCCAGCTTCTGTTCTTAAAGTGATTGGTGCTACAAATTTCTTAGTACACTACACGAATATCAGAGAAGATCAAGTAGCCACTGAGATTATAGATTCTCAGTATATTCGGCCAGCACCCAGCGACACCCATATGGACTCTAAGTACATAGTTTCTCGATCTTGTCGTGTGGAGGTAATATATGAAGGTAGCTGGTGGCCTGGTGTTATTCAGGAGGTTTTACCTGTTAGTGGAATTGACAACAAATATGTAGTAAAATTGAGGAGTTGCGAGACAGACATGGAGGACGTGGAATTTTTGGATGTGTTGATAGTTGGAATTACACAGCTGAGGCCGCATTTTGACTGGGATGGAAAAAAATGGGTACGCCGCTTGACAGAGGTACACATAGCGCATATGTCTCTAGTAATTTTTTCTGGTATTATTTCATTTGATATTATATGTATTTCATACTAGAATTTTGAAATGTTTCAAGGTCCAGAAACGTTTCACCAAGAAAACATCTGATGATGTATTAGGAATATGCAAGTCTATTCATGCCTAGAATGTTATGCACTCTAATGTTCCAACTTGAAAGATCACATTTAAATGTAACTTTCAATTGTCTTGAAGATAGTAGATTCAGCAATAAGAATAGTGTGATTGTGCATGCATCTGTTCTGATTTCCTTTGTTGAATTTGCTTAAACTAAAATAATATCTTCAGTGATATTTTGAATGATAATTATGTCCATGATGACGTAATCTCCTTTTAATTTCAGGAATTTCTTAATGGAACTAAGTTAACTTCTCGAAAAAGGCCAAGTTCTTCTGCCATGTCATTACACAAGGAAGTTGGTGAATCCAGTGATAAAGATAAACATTGTTCTTATCGTGAAAAAAGGTTAAAGAATGCAGATGTAGTATCAGAGCCAGCTTCTCCTCCTTGTTCGTATTGATAACTATAAAATCATGCATAGGTCCAGGTGTTCTCTGGAGGAAACAATGAAACAACAAAATGCAGTAGCGGCAATAGGGTCTCAGTTGGCACCTCCTTCACTGCCATCAATGGCAGAAACTGCACATTTAAGTGATTCTTCACTTCCTCAAAGTAATCCTGAACAAGCATCTTCTCAGAAGATTATCACACCCTCCCCACCGGTGCATCAAAGTCCACAGTTACAGGCTTCACTGTTGGGATCTTCTGGACAGCCAAGACCTCTCCCACAGGGCTCACTTTTTGGAGTGCCATCACATAACCCTCAAATCGTGAGTTGTTACTTTTAACACATTGTATTCATAATTTTTAACTAATCCTAGGACCATTCAAATTATCATTTATTCTTAGCTGACACTTGCATTTCTATATCTAGCCAAAGAAAAGGACAGCTGCTAAAAGTATTGAGGAATCCAGAAATACTGTACCTATATCTGAAAATCGTAAGTTTTGGATTAGTAACTTCTCATGCTACGGAATACACTACAATGTCCTAACCTAACTACGAAATTTCCAGTGGCCAACCTGAAAAATGGTGCTTACGATGCTGAACTCGGTTCTACTGTGACTGCTGGACTTGGAATGGTTTCAGAAATAAATACAGGGATTTGTGTTGACTCGACGATGCCACTAAAGGACGCTGGAGGTATGTGACTACTTGTTACAGAAGAGTCGGTCACTATGTTGCTAGCATTTCCATAATTAGACCTTCAATTTTTCAGGTTCACAGCACATCGTACAACAACAGGGTGGTGGTTCAGCCATGGACGACTGGCTTCCAGAATCCCTGGCAATCGAGCGTGTTCCAACAGTGCAGACCTCACAACCCTGTGCACAGATGGACGAAATGGAAATTGTCAGTAAAGCGCCGCAGCGACCACATCTCAATCAGCCGCAGCAGCATTGTCCGGAGTTGCGTGAAGGAATGGCGTTTGGTCTGATGCTCTCTTTTCCTAATTTACAAGAAAGCATAAACAAGCTGGATGTTCACCGAGATGACAATGAAGAATTGTGCAAAGAGAAGATGCAGGGACTCTCTTTGCTGGAGGCGTACGGTTTTGATGTTGGGGCCCTAAGGTCACGGGTGGAAGCTTTGCTCTGCAGAAGGAATAGCCACGGGGCTGAACTTTGCGATGATGATGCTATGAAAATGTTGAGGGAGAAGATTGCTTGCAAAGAATCTGATGACAACGAACTTAGCGGACAAATGCGCGCGCTGGCTATGGCTATCCATAGCACCGGACTATATGCTCGTCTCGTTCGTGACATGCTGCGGTCCGCCGTCACCCAGAAGATTGACAATGCTATCGAGATCTCTAGACTCAGAGCAGAAGCAAACTTGCTCGAACAATTGTATGCATCCACTGCAGTTTCACGGTGAGTTTGGTGGGAACGTCTGTAGGTAGTGATGTAAGTGGTGGAGAACACCCAGCAGCTAGATGTTGTGTAAATAGTAGTTAGTTCCTAATGCTATCCTTTAGTTGGGCGAACTACTGGTGAATCTTTTGTGCGTGGGCTGTGTATGCTAGTCGATTGTTACAGCCCTCTTGTGTATTATAGTGAAGGCTTAGCTAGCGAAGTGTTAAGTTTGTGATGATCGAAAAGTGCTCCCAACTGCTCCATGATCTAGTCTTGCACTGCAACCCTGTTTTCTCTTGGTTCTGCGTTTACTTGCTCTGCTTTCTCTTGGTTCTGCATTTACTTGCTCAGATGGTGGTATGCGCATGATACTAGCTATATCTTATTTATGGAACGATTTAGCGAAAGCCGTAAATATGAAGTTGATTCTCAGTTCATTCAGTATATGCGGATGATACTATTTACGCAACGAGAATTTAGCAAAAGCTGTAAATATGAAGTTGATTCTCAGTTCATTCAGTATATCGCGGGAACCGAGATCGTATCTCCATTGAAGCAACTTATTGTGCACCTAAAGATTTTTTTTTTTAAATGGAATAATTAAGAAAAAGATGATCTATAGTTCAATTTTTTTCTGCTGCTGTATCGGAGTCAGACTAGGGCAAGTCGGCACAAGCTAGATTTCCCTGTCTTGGCCAATCGGATGATAAAGTCACATAAACCATACAAAATTAAATAAGGACTGAATTGGAAACATATGTATCTATCAAGTCACACAGTATACAACTCATAGGTCAACCGAATAGTTAACTTCTTTTTAAAAAAATCTTACAAGCTTTCTTTCGATCTCTTGAATGGGAGCAATGCTAATCTGTGGCCTAAGCCACATAAAAGATTGGTTGGCGCCCCATCCCGAACGCAGCCGTTTCACGAGTTTGGCCTCACCGCTCATGAGGTTGTAGCTAAACAGACCAGGTCCATAGAGAAAGTAGGCGTACCCGCCGGGCACACCCAGCTCTGCGGCGTCCACGGCGAAGCTTGCCGGAGACCCGAGAAGCAGGACACGGTCGCCCAAGCTCCGTCCATCTCTTGCCGCCCAGCGCGTCTGGCCGCTCTCCCCAGTTTCTTCTAGCGCATGCACCGTCACCAATAGTGCACCCGGCGGAGGCTCGTGGCTGGCAGAAGGATCTCGCGCAAACCACATATCCGCAAGTAGGATGGATACCCACATAAGCTCGCCACCGGATTCCAAAACATAGCTGCCATTGCGATAGTAGTCTCTTAGGTTAGTCACGTTCCAGCTTGGCCGTAGCATGTTGCCTCGTAAGTAATCTACTGCCAGGACACAATTGTAGTTGACACCCGAGCACAGCACGACCTTGCCATTATGATATGCCACGGCTAATCTGCGGCTTGTCGGCACATACAACCTCTTTGTCGCGTACGTCCATGCCGTATCACCGGGACGGAGGATGGCCGCCGTGAAGATGCACCCGAGGTCGTGCACCGCAGGAACGAAGCTGTACAGGAATACTGTGCCGTCGCTGTAAAGGACACCGTGAGGGTTCTCCATGAATCGCCTTATCTCATCGTGACATGGGAAGAGAGGCAATAGGTTGACGGATCCGGTGAGGAGATCTACGAGCCTATGCTCCGGACTCCAGCTGAAGATCCAGGCGGCGGTGGCATCCGCAGTAGCCACCCAGTTCGTGTTGCGGACCGTTGGTGCGCCGGGTGGCTTCACAAGGATGATATCGTCACGCTCACGGCGGTAACTCGTTGTCGCACTCGCACCGCCCCGGAGGTTGACGACTGAGTGCAAGATTGAACTTCTGTACGACCCGAGCAGCCATGGCGGGAACGTGCGGCGAACAGGCGGAGAGTGGAGCTGCTGCAGGTCGCGCCATGGTCTGCAGACTGCGTGGAAGCGGACGTAATCTGCGATATCGTGCAGGCGGCCGGAGACGTCGGCGAGCAGGTCGAGTGGTAGATCGGCCCACGATGGCTTGCCGGTAGCTTCTCGGCGGACATGGCGGATTGGCGGCGGCGGGGGTTCTGGCGGTACAGACGACGGTGATTCAAGGAGATGGGCAAGGCAAACCGGATCGTAAATTAATTCGGAATGAGGTGTACGTGGAGGTACAGGACTACAGGATCTATCTAGCAATATCGTTTTAGTCCTACCTTTGTACGTACGTGCGCGTTCAGTTTCATGTACACATCCGGACTCTGTAACAAGACCAGCCAAATTGGTTCCACAATCCGCGAAATCAGAAAAAGGTAGTAACACAAAATAAAACTTAACTAAACCTTACATATATATAGTAATCCAAATTTTTGCCCTTTTGGACACTTTGATTAAAGTTCTGAGTAAACTAAATATTTTCCCGCACGACCGAAACAAAATTTAGGTCTTAATGGTAAAGTAAAAGCAGGCAAAGATACTAAGTTAAACAATATACGTTTTGTACATTCGTATACTAACTTTTGTTATGAGAAATTGTATAACATTTTCATAACACAGTGGATGAAAAATGAATCATAACTAGTTTACTGAATAATCAATTGACTTTCATATATTTTTGACAATTCAAATAATTGTACCGTACAGAGATACCCAAATATATATCCTGCATTCAATGTGAAGAGCATCTCTAACCGATGCCCAAAACGGCCTTAGAGGAGCAAATATGCACCTCTAATGGCCTGAGCGGACTCTAGCCGAAACCCTAAACCGATTAGCGGCCTATATATGCGCGATGGAGGAGAAAACCAATCCCCATCGCCGCACCTCCCACCGCACCACCTCCGGCCGCCGCCAAATCACCCGACTACACCGCATCCACGCCGAAGATGGCCGGATCTTCCTGCCGCCGCTCTCCTCTGCCCATCCGCAAGGCCAGGGGCATGCCGCGTTGCCGAACTGGCGCCCCCGTCGATGAGAAGGGGTGGCCCAATATTCTCAGTAAGCAACGGTGGTGATGATGATCACGGGATGAACACAACGGAGGTACACGACAATGAAGTGGAAGATAACTTGTATGACGCAACGAGATCTCTCGATTGGTCCCTGTCGCCAATGCAACAGCTCTCAACCCTGCAAGATATTCGCAACTCCACACACTTGCGCACGTAGCCGCCGACCACGAAGCGGTAAGTTGCAACCTTCTAATTCCCAATGAAACAGCAGATCACACAAGACTTTTAGAGGTTCCACACCAAATCAATGCAATCGGGTGTAGAGATTCAATAGAGTTGCAAAGCAATCAACTATGAACTAGGGTTTATCTTAAACGCTGTCTAAAGCTACTTTGGGGGCGTCCTGGGCACTTATATAGGGGTTCAGGACGACCTCAGGTCGAAAAAGTACGAAAATAACCGACCCAGCTGGTCGAGACAGACTCGGACTCATCCGGTCTGGGATCCGGTCGACCGGGCCTGGGACCGGACGGTCCGGTTTGGACCGGGCCTGGGAACGGGTGACGACCGGGCGGAGCGTCCAGGCTTACTGGACGCGCCCCGGTTGGCACAAGCGTGGGAGCCGGTCTGGACTGGGCTTGTCCGGCGTGGAGGCCAGTCTCGGACCGGACCTGGGGCCGGGCGACCCGGCGGCAGCCGGTTGACCAGGCTGTGCGCCGGCCTGAACATCTCCTCCTCTCGCGCATGCCTCCCGCTTTTTCAAATAAAAAATAGATTTTTCGTGTAAAGAGAACTTCATCAACATTGTTCGCCATTCAAAGATATACAAGTGTGCACAATATTACTTCTTTTTGATAAACTATGCCCTGGTTAAGGTCGACCTAACTCATTTGCCCTGAAAGGCATTTATCTTCGTACATGGTATTTTTATGAAATTTTTTTTTAGAATAATACCTGTATTCCAAGTTTACAATTTTTCTCCTAACTAGGTCATATAAGAAGACAACGTGCGAAGATTTTGCATTTTCTTAATTTGGTTTGAATTAGTTGTGCCCATATTTGGCATCACTTGAAATTAGGCAACATAAGAACCAGCGCTTCGGCGCATAATAGAGGGAATCACGCAAATCCGAGATCGTATCTCCACTGAAACAAAACAACTCATTGTGCACCTAATTTTTTTTTCAATTTTTTTTTTGGCACGAGAAGAGGAGGCACTGAAGCAGCGAGCATCCCGTCAACATGTATAGTATCCGTAGAAAGAAGTAAGGATTAGCAAAAGTGATGGGAAAAGCAACTCATTGCAACACAAAATTAAAGAAAGGGTGATTTGGTGAAAATTGTGTATCAAGTCACACGTTTTTTTTTTTTGCATGGTAATATGATTCTCATTGATAAATAAAAGACGAGATACAAAGTACGTATACACCGATCTTACAGATCTGGAAAGATAGGATAAACCTATGATCAAGTCACACGTTTGACAAACGCATCTAGGTCTACCAAATAGTTACTTTCTTATACACCGTATTTTGTTTGAAGCCTTTCTTTGATTTTCTGAATCGGAGTAATGGTAGGTTGTGGCCAGAGCCACATAAAAGACTCGGTGGCAGCCCATGCCGGCCGCAGCCGCTCCATGAGTTTGGCTTCACCGCTGACGAGGAAAGACTTCAAGCCTGAAGACGAAGCACCCATCAGCCACGCCCAGCTGCGCCGCGTCCACGGCGAAGCCAGTCGGGGACCCGAGAAACAGGACACGGTCGCCCAAGCTCCGCGCGCACATCTGTGGCCACCCAGCACATATTCTTTTCTTCCAACACCTGCACTTTCACCAAAAGTGCACGTCGCGGCAGTAGGTCGCCCAGAGAACGTCCGTGCCACCCATTCCCAAGTAGGATGGATACCCAGATAAGCTTGCCACGGGATTCCAAAACGTAGCTTCCATCGCGGAAGTAGTCTCTTTGGTTGCTTAAATTCCACCATGGCTTGAGCTTCTCGCCTCCTAAGTTGTCCAATGTCAGGACATACCAGAGGTTCTCGGCCATGCACAGCAAGACCTTGTCTGTCATGATATGTTACCGACAAATAGGAGCTTATCGGCATGCCTATCCTCCTTGTCCCGGACCTCCACGCCCCATCACCGCGACGCAGAATGGCTGCCGTGAAGATGGGCGTGATGAATATGCACCCATCGACCACCTCTGGAGTTACTCTATACAACAATATGGTGCCGTCGTTGTAAACGGCGCCGTGAGGATTCTCCATGAATCGCCTTGTTTCATCGTCACACGGGAAGAAAGGCAAGACGGTGATTTCTCCGGTGAGAAGATCTGTGAGTCTAGGCTCTGGAGTCCATGTGAAGACCCAAGCGGCGGTGCCATCTTCGCTGGCCACCCAGTTCATGCCGCGAGCGGATGGTGCGCCGGGCGGCTTCACGAGGATGATGTCGTCATAGCTGCGGTGGTAGCTCGATGTCACGCCGCCCCCTAAATTGACGACCGAGTTCAAGGTTAAGCGGCCTTTACACGACCCCAGCAGCCACGGCGGGAACGCGCGGCGAACGCCAGAGAGTGAAGCCGCAGGTCGCGCCACGGCCTGCAGATGGCGTGGAACCGGACAAAGTCGACGACGTTATCCAGGCGGGTGGAGATGTCACTAATAGAAAACATGTATAGACTGTTTGGCCGGCCCGACATACCTCGTCGGGTAGGGTTCTTCTTATTATATATGCGTACATAATGCTATTACAGAGAGTTCTATGCGTATACGAAGTGTATACGATATCTATTCTAACACCCTCCCTCAATCTCAACTAATGAAAGGTGGAGATTGCGCTTACAATGCTCATACAAAGGTAAAGGGAGTGGTTTAGTAAAGATATCAGCAACTTGATCCTTCGACGAGATAAACCGAATCTGAAGTTGCTTCCGAGACACACGCTCACGAAAAAAGTGAAAGTCCACTTCGATATGCTTCGTCCTCGCATGAAAAACTGGATTGGATGACAAGTAAGTTGCACCAATGTTGTCACACCACAAGACTGGAGATCGATGTTGGGTCACACCAAGCTCTCTCAACAAGGACTGTACCCAAACAAGCTCAGCGGTAGCATCAGCAAGAGCTTTATACTCAGACTCCGTGCTCGATCTCGAGACAGTAGACTGTTTACGTGCACTCCAGGCGATCAGATTTTCTCCATAAAATATAGCATATCCCCTCGTGGATCGCCGATCATCCATATTGCCAGCCCAGTCAGCATCAGAGAATGCCGAAAGTAGTGTGGAGGAAGAAGACCGAAAATGCAAGCCACAATGAATAGTGTGACGCACATAACGAAGGATCCGCTTGACAGCAGATCAATGAGGTGTACGAGGCTCATGAAGGAATTGGCAGACCTTGTTAACCACAAAAGATAAATCCGGTCGTGTCACTGTGAGATACTGAAGACCTCCAACAATACTGCGGTACTGAGTGGCCTCCTCAGGAGAAAGAACATCACCATCCGAGCTGCACAGACGTTCAGAAGATGCCATAGGAGTAGTCACAGGAGCACACTTCAACATACCAGCGCGTGCAAGAAACTCCAAGGCATACTTACGTTGTTGAAGAAGAAGATGACCAGCGGAAGATGATGACACTTCAATACCTAGAAAATAATGGAGAGCACCAAGATCCTTCACAGAAAATTCAGACCGAAGCTTGCCAATCAACCTGGGAATAGCCCCTTCCAATGAGCTAAGAACAATGATACCATCAACATAGACCAACAGGAAGATAGTCACATCCGGGCGACGAAGAATGAACAAGGACGTATCTGCCACTGACGGGGAGAAGCCCAAGGAGCCAAGAACTAAACTGAGATGAGCATGCCAAGCACGAGGGGCTTGCTTCAGTCCATATAGTGATTTGATCAGTCGAGAGTAATGATCCGGCCGATCAGAATCAACAAAGCCAGGAGGTTGCCTCATGTAAACCTCCTCATCCAGAAAACCATGAAGAAAGGCATTCTGAATGTCGAGCTGACGAAGGTACCAGCGGTGAGAGAGAGCCATACCAAGTAATAACCGAATGGTAGCAGGCTTCACCACAGGGCTGAAAGTCTCATCATAGTCGAGACCATAATGTTGTTTATATCCCTTAGCAACTAAACGGGCCTTGTACCTCTCAATAGAGCCATCAGCATGAAGTTTGACCTTAAAAATCCACCTGGAATCAATCAAATTAACACCAGGAACAGGAGGGACCAGTCGCTAAGTACCATTAGACTGTAGAGCAGAGAATTCAGCTTCCATAGCATCACACCAATGAGAGATACGAAGAGCTTCTTTATAGTCTTGAGGTTCTCGTGTATCCTTAGAGGAGTATAGGCAGTAAGAATAGAGCTCCAAGCCACAGTCCCATCAGTACGTACCTTCGGCTGAGAAATACCTCGACGCAGACGAGTAACTGGACCAGTTGGTATGGACGGAGGAGCTGATGTCGCAGTTGGGGGCACTGTTGCTGCAGGGGAGACATCGGGAGACAGGTTGCTATCAGCAGACTGATCAGGAGAAGACGCATGCGACGGACTAGGGGAAGCGCTCGTGCAGGCGTTGTCACTGTCACTATCGTACTGCAGGCATGGGGACGCTCGGTCGCTGTCTCGCTGCAGCGCTGGAGACGCGCTGGGAGCAGCAGGCTGCACAGGAGACAATCCTGCATGCAGAGACAGCAGGCGCGTGGGCTGGCCCAGGACCACCGGCGTGTGCGATCCGCACATGGGTGAAGTAGCGTCCGGAGCTGTACAAGCGTCAGGCTCGGCATTCGACTCAGCTCGAGGGACTGCATGCAGCGGAGAAGCAGCGGGTGCAAAGCCCGAGGCCGAGCCATGCAGAGGCTGCGAGCCCGAGGTGGAGCCATGCACATTTTGGAGCTGAAATTCACCAGGATCAACGTACACGGAAGGAGGAACCATGGCAGGAGCTGGAATAAGAACCTCCAAACGTGCGTCGCGTCGGGTACCTGCACCATGGTCAGCAAGCAAAGGCGAGGCATGTTCAACATCCATAAATTGGCCAGCTGAGAGTAAAAAGGACTCCGTAACAGTTGGCAGAGTATGTGAGTTGGGCAAGTTAACAAAAGGAAACACGTTCTCGTCAAAGATGACATCTCTAGATATATAGACTCGATTGGAGGGAACATGGAGACACTTGTATCCTTTATGAAGAGAACTATAGCCCAAAAACACACACTTCTTAGATCGAAACTCAAGTTTATGATTATTATATGGTCGAAGATGCGGCCAACAAGCACAACCAAACACCTTAAAAAAGGTGTAGTCCGGTGTTCCCTTGAGAAGACGCTCAAGAGGAGTTTTTATATTTATGGTGCGACTAGGAAGCCTGTTGATAAGAAAATAGGCAGTAGCAAAAGCATCACTCCAGTAGCATAAGGGGACAGACCCATGAGCAAGCAAGGTAAGACCGGTCTCAACAATGTGACGGTGCTTACGCTCGGCAGTGCCATTCTGTTGATGAGTGTGAGGACAAGACACACGGTGTGAGATACCCAAATTGTGAAAGAAGGGATGAAGTTTCTCATACTCACCCCCCCAGTCAGTTTGAACATGAATAATCTTGCGACTTAACAGGCGTTCAACATGATTCTGAAACTGAAGAAACACATCATAGACATCAGATTTATGCTTAAGTAAGTAGAGCCAAGTGAAACAACTATAAGCATCAACAAAACTGACATAAAACCGATATCCACTAACAGAGGTTTGGGCAGGACCCCATACATCAGAATAAATAATCTCTAATGGAAACTTTGTTACACGAGTAGACAAGGAGAATGGTAACTGATGACTCTTCCCTTGCTGACAGACATCACAAACTGACTTAATTTTATTGGACTCATGGAGGGATGGTAATTCATGACTACGAAGAACATGTTGAACGACTTGTAATGCTGGATGTCCTAGACGACGATGCCACATATCACGAGACACCTTGACACTGCTAAGTGCTTGCTTGATGACTGGAGCTTTAATCTCATAGAGACTACCACTGCAACGACCTCTAAAAATGGGTGCCCGCATGTCCCAGTCCTTAACAAAAAGATCATGAGGATGAAGTTCAATGAATACATTATTATCAGATGAAAGTTTACTCATAGATAACAAGTTACGAGTTGCTTTAGGAACATGAAGGACACGATTAAGGGCTAGTGACCGAGAGGATGGAGTAGGTAAAATAGCATGATATTATGAATGCGCATACCTAAACCATTGGCTGTGTGAACCTGGTCGGTGTCGTGGTAGGGCTCACGTGTGGTGAGCTTGTCCAGCTCATGAGTAATGTGATGAGTGGTGCCAGAGTCTGCATACCATGCCGGGTCTGCAACCAGAGGGGAGCCAGAGGAGGATCCATGTGAGGAAGTCATCGCCATGGAGAGTTGCTTCTCGGTGTCGCGCCCATCATTGCCGATGCCGAGAAAGTCACGGTTAAACCGCTTGTAGCACCGAGAAGCAGTGTGACGAGGAACTTCACAGAGCTGACAGACGACACTGACATGCCCAGCAGTTGGCTTAGGAGCCATGGGAGGGGGCGCCGTCTTGGGCGGTGGAGCAGAGGGTCGGGGGTTGCCACGAGCAGTCCATGCAGCAACAGGTCCGGCGGGAGTGGGGACAGCAGCGTGCGCCGCCGGATAGTGAGCAGCACCTCCGTGAGTGCGGCGTTGCGCCAGCTTGCGCTGCTCAGTAGCCTGGAGCTGCGAAAATAGGTCGCGAATCTGTATAGGAGTGGTACGAGCATTAACCACCTCAAACAGGGCATCATACTCATCACCTAGGCCGGCGAGGACGGAAGAGATAAACTCGTCATCACGGAGAGGCATCCCGATACTGGTCAACGAGTCCGAGAGTGCCTTCATCTGATGGAAGTAGACATTAATAGTCTTGTTGTCCTTCTTCAAGTCAGCCATCTCTTGCCTGAGAGCCGAGGCACGGGTGATACGTCTCCAACGTATCTATAATTTCTTATGTTCCACGCTAGTTTTATGACAATACCTACATGTTTTAGAAATACTTTACAATGTTTTTATGCATTTTCCGGGACTAACCTATTAACAAGATGCCACAGTGCCAGCTGTTTTCTGCTGTTTTTGATTTCAGAAAAGTTGGTTTACAAATATTCTCGCAAATTGGACGAAACAAAAGCCCACGGCCCTATTTTCCATGGAGTGTTCCAGAACACCGAAGAAGAGTCGGGGAAGGCCAGCAGGGGGGCCACCCCATAGGGCGGCGTGGTGGGGCCCTTGGCCGCGCCCAGATGTGGGGAGGGAGCCCCCTGGCTCCCCCGACGCTGCCCTTTCGCCTATATATTCCCTCCGTCGAGAAAACCCTAAAGATATCAGTCATATTCCACCAAGGGTTCCGCAGCGCCGCCACCATCGACGACAAGTTTCGGGGGACAGAATCTCTATTCCGGCACGCCGCCGGGGCGGGGAATTGCCCCCGGAGTCATCTCCATCGACACCACCGCCATCTTCATCGTCGCTGCTGACTCCCATGATGAGGAGGGAGTAGTTCTCCCCTAGGCCGAGGGCTCTACCGGTAGCTATGTGGTTCATCTCTCTCTCCCATGGTGTGATCTTTATGTGATCATGAGCTTTGTAATCTAGTTGAATATGTAGATGTTACTCTTGTCTATTATGCATTCTAGAGGTTACTTTAATATGAACTCCGGAGTCACTCTCCACGGTGTGATGGTGACAGTGTGCGCATCGTGTGTGATTCCTTTATGACGTTGTGGAGGTTGTTCACTCCGGCTTGAGGTGTGCTTTTGCAGCCCTACACAATGAATGGTGTTTGTTATCCAACAAGAGAGTGTTTGAGAATAGCATTTATTTATTCAATTATGTGATCATTGTTGAGAGTGTCCACTAGTGAAAGTATGATCCCTAGGCCTTGTTTCTAAGCATTGAAACACCGTTTCCAACAATTTCTGCTACATGTTCGCTTGCTGCCATTTTTATTTCAGATTGCAATTGCTACTTATAATCATCCATATTACTTGTATTTCACTATGTCTTTGCCGAACTAGTGCACCTATACATCTGACAAGTGTATTAGGTGTGTTGGGGACACAAGAGACTTCTTGTATCTTAATTGCAGGGTTGCTTGAGAGGGATATCGATCTTTGACCTCTACCTCCCTGAGTTCGATAAACCTTGGGTGATTCACTTAAAGGAAACTTGCTGCTGTTCTACAAACCTCTGCTCTTGGAGGCCCAACACTGTCTACAGGAATAGAAGCGTGCGTAGACATCAAGCTATTTTCTGGCGCCGTTGCCGGGGAGGTAAGGTAAAAGGTATTCACATCCTCCGACAACTAAGCTATTTCCTAGCACTGTTGCCGGTGTGTGAGTGCTCGAAGCTATTTCCTTTAGATTCTGCAATTATATCTTTTTGTTTCTTGTTTTTATTTCACTAGTTAGGCTTAATGGAAAACAACAAAAAAAATAGAGATCTTTATGAAATTTATATTGAATTAGGACATGATGCTTTTGAAGAGAAAATTTAAAAACCTATGGAAGTTTGTCTGCATAATAGTGGTAGTAATGTTATTAGTATAAATTCTTTGGACACCATTATTTTTAATGCTATGGAAAAACCCAAGCTTGGGGAAGCTAGTTTATATAAACATAATCTTCTTTGCTCCTCAGCTTTGGATGAAGTATTTTGCCTTGATAATGCTTTGTCTCCAATATGTGGTAATTCGAATAATGCTTGTGATATTCCAAATCCACCTGTTGAAAGTATTCCTTTTAAAATACCTATGAAAATTGTTGAAAAGGTTATGAATGATCAGTATGTAGGGGGTGGATCAGTCCATCCAAGTGTTCACTTGTATAAACTTACAGAACTTTGTGAGTTATTTGAGATTGCAGGTTTATCAAGAGAAAATGTTATGAGGAAACTATTTCCATTGTCACTTAAGGACAAAGCAAAGGAATGGTATAGGCTGCTGGATGAACAATCATCGAATTGGAAACAGCTTGAATCTCTCTTTTACTCTAAATTTTATCCTCTTCATGAAGTGCATCTAGATAGGAATCACATTTATAATTTTTACCCTCATGATGGAGAAAGCATTGCTCAAGATTGGGGAAGACTAAAAACATTAATACTCAAATGTCCTAACCATGAGCTTTCTGAGGAAATAATTGTTACTAATTTTTATGCAAGGCTTTCAAGTCATTATAAGGATTATGTAGATGCATGTTCACAGGGTTCTTTCACAAGTAAGAAGGTTGAAGCTAGATGGGATCTTCTTGAAAGAATTCAAAGCAATACTGAAGATTGGGAGAACAACAAAGGTAAAGAATCAGGCATAAACTATGAATATGAATGCATTAAGTCTTTCATTGAAACTGTTGGTTTTCAAAAGCTTAGTGATAATTATGGTCTTGATTCTCAAATTATTGTTGATTGTTGTAGAACCTTTGCTTATCATATTAATGTTCCTAAAGAAAATTGGGATGTGTATCATGAACTTTTCAAAGACACTTGCATGGAAAATGAAATTGTTGTTAATGATTGCAATAAACATGCCCAAACTTCTGAAAATACTATTTCTTGTAAGCATGTTAATTTTTGTGGAATGCATAGACCTTGTGGAATTAATCAAATCGAAGATGAATATTGTATCCATCATAGGAATGAAAAAACTAGAATGTGGTACAAGGCTCTAAAAGATCTTGGTGAAAAAGTTTGTGACCTCCATCCTTTTATTTGTGAACTTTGCTATGAAGTGGGTCATTTTAATTTTCAATGTTCTGGTCATGATGATAGTATTTAGAATTTAATGAGTACTTCAAGTCTATATTGTGATAACATGATCACTCCTAATCATCATGATGAACTTACTTTATTTTTGGGGTGTGAAGAGTTATCAAGAAAAATTTCTTTGTTAGATATGAGTGATCTTGATATGAATAGTGTGTTGCATGGATGTTATCTCTATTGTGTTAATAATTGCCATGCCAACACCTACATACAAAGTGTTATAAAGGATGGGACTTTACCAAAATATGACAGGACTAATATGTGTTTTGCTCTTATTAATGAAAGAGAGGTATCCTCCCAAGTTTCTTCTATTGTTTCTAATAATAAACCAGGTTATGTGGAGAAGCTTCCTTTCAAGCCTCTCCCTCCTAAAGAGGAAAAGAAGAAGAAGAAGAAGGGAACGAAGAAGAAGAAGAAGAAGAAGAAGAAGAAGAAGAAGAAGAAGAAGAAGAAGAAGAAGAGGAGTAAAAGGAGAGAGGAAACAGTATCTTCTCCCAAACTTGTTGCTCCTATTACAATTGATACTTATAATTCTGAATTCGATGATTCTGAACTTGATGATGAACCTATGCCCGTTATTTATATTAGTGATCAAAGGGAAAAGCACACTTCTTTTGATATTGAAGATCTCCGGGACACTAATTCGAAAATGATGATGTTAATAATTGCCATAGTATTAGTACTATCCATGTTTCTTCCCATGATGATATAGAAAGCTCTAAGCTTGGGGATAAGGTGTTTGAAAATCCTTTTTCTACTGATGATTATATGTTTGATACATCTCCTTCTAGTAACAATGATGTTATGTTTACAGATGAACACACTTTGGAAGATAACTATTCTATTTCTTATGATGACACTATGCCTCCAACCTTTGACAATTATTATAAAGAATACTATGACATAGGTTATAATTACAGTCATCCTCATGAAACTTGTCATAGTTATGGAGGGATTACCCAAAACCATCTCTCTAATGTACAACTTGTCTATCATATTCAAGTTCGTTATGGTGATTGTGATATTTTCAGTCCATCTACTATTGAGAATAAAATTCATTATGATTATTCTATGCCTCCAATTTATGATGATTATAGTGATGGATGTGATAGTTTTACTCCCACTATTACTAATAAAATTGATTATGCTTGTGTGGAGAGTAATGATACTTTTATGCATGTGGATCATGATAAGAATGCTTTATGTGATAGCTATATTCTTGAGTTTATCAATGATACCACTGAAAATTATTATGAGAGAGGGGGACATGGTTTTATATATCTCAATAACATTAAGTCACCTCTCTTTTTGTTGAAAATTTTGAAGTTACACTTGTTTTGTCTTCCTATGCTACTCACTTTGTTCTTCATTGACTTGTTTTCTTACAAGGATCCTATGCATAGGAAGAGTGTTAGATTTAAACATGTTTTATATATGCTTCTTGATGCTCTCTTTTCAACTCTCATCTTTATGTGAGCATCATAAAAATCAGTATGCCTAGCTAAAAGGCGTTAAAGAAAAGCGCTTATGGGAGACAACCCATCATTTTTATTTTATGTTATTTTTGCTTTTCTTTTTGTTTTGAGTCAAGGTGCTTGTTACTTCTGTAGAAATACCTTTGTATCTTTATTTTCTTGCATTGTTGTGCCAAGTAAAGTCTCTAATAGAAAGTTGATACTAGATTTGGATTTCTGCGCAGAATCAGATTTTTAGCTGTCACGAATTTGAGCTTTTCTCTCTGTAGAAAAATCTAAAAATGCTGAACAAATTCATGAGTAATCCTCAGATATGTACGCAACTTTCATTCAGTTGGAGCTTTTCCATCTGAGCAAGTTAAGAGCCTCGATTCGTCTTTACGGACTATTCTGTTTTGACAGATTCTGCCTTTTATTTCGCATTGCCTCTTTTACTGTGTTTGAGTGGATTTCTTTGCTCCATTAAATTTCAGTAGCCTTGGGTAATGTCCAGAAGTGTTGGGAATGATTGTGTCCTTGCTGAACATGTGAATTTTTGATTATGCACTAACCCTCTAATGAGATTGCTTTGAGTTTGGTGTGAAGGAAGTTTTCAAGGATCAAGAGAGAAGGATGATATTACATGATCAAGAAGAGTTAAAAGCCTAGGCTTGGGGATGCCCCCGTGGTTCATCCCTGCATATTTCAAGAAGACTCAAGCATATAAGCATGGAGATGCCCAAGGCATCCCCTTCTTCATGAACAAACTTATCAGGTCATCTCTAGTGAAACTATATTTTAATTCTTTCACATCTTATGCGCTTTACTTGGAGCGTCTGTGTGCTTTTATTTTTGTTTGTGTTTGAATAAATTTGGATCCTTGCAATCCTTGTGTGGGAGAGAGACACGCTCCGCTTTTTCATTTGAACACTTTTGTTCTTTGTTTTACTTTAATATTCATGGCGAAAGCTGAAAGCCGCAGCACTTATTGTTATTTGGTTGGAAATAGAAAATGTTTCATGTGGTAATTGGTATATTGTCTTGAATAATTTGATACTTGGCAATTGTTTTGAGCTCCCAAGTAGATCATGTTTAAGCTCTTGCATCGTGTAGTTTAAACCTATTAGTGGAGAACTACCGTAGAGCTTGTTGAAATTTGGATTGCATGATTGGTCTCTCTAAGGTCTAGATATTTTCTGGTAAAAGTGTTTGAGCAACAAGGAAGACAGTGTAGAGTCTTATAATGCTTGCAGTATGTTCTTGTGTAAGTTTTGTTGTACGGGTTTATACTTGTGTTCGCTTCAAACAACCTTGCTAGCCAAAGCCTTGTATTGAGAGGGAATGCTTCTCGTGCATCCAAAACCTTGAACCAAAACCTATGCCATTTGTGTCCACCATAACTACCTACTATGTGGTATTTTTCTGCCATTCCAAAGTAAATTGCTTGCGTGCTACCTTTAAAACCTTTCAAAAATTTATTCCTTGTTTTGCAATACATAGCTCATGGGAAAGTAGCCTAAAAAACTATTGTGGTAAGGAATATGTCGCTTGTGCATCTTAGTTCTTATAAGTTGCTTGTTGAGCGGTAACCATGTTATCTGGGGACGCCATCAACCTGTCACACCTTTGTTGAATATCATGTGAGTTGCTATGCATGTTCGTCTTGTCTGAAGTAAGAGAGATTTTCCATGAGTTGAAATGGTTTGAGTATGCATATTGTTAGAGAAGAACATTGGGCCACCAACCAAAGCCATGTATCATGGTGGAAGTTTCAGCTTGGACATTAATCCTCGAATCTCTTATGAGAATATTATCTGTTGTTGAATGCTTAAAGCATAAAAGAGGGGTCCATTATTTGTTTTCTATGTTGTCCCGGTATGGATGTCCTCAAGTTGAGATCTATCAAAATCGAGAAATCAAATGCGATTTATCTCCTTGGACCTTTGTACAAGTGGCATAGAGGTACCCCTTTGTGACACTTGGTTGAAACATATGTAATGCGATGATAATCCATGGAAATCCGAGCTAATTAGGACAAGGTGCGGGCACTATTAGTATTCGATGCATGAGGCTTGCAACTTATAGGAAGTTTTATACTTAACCCATATGAATTATTACTACCGTTGACACAATTTTTCCATGCTTTCAAAATAAAAAGCTCTAGCACATGAGTAATCTCTGCTTCCCTCTGCGAAGGGCCTTTCTTTTACTTTATGTTGAGTCAGTTTACCTACTTCTTTCTATCTTAGAAGCAAACACTTGTGTCAACTGTGTACATTGATTCTTACATGCTTGCTTATTGCACTTATTATATTACTTTGTGTTGACAATTATCCATGAGATATGCATGTTGAAAGTTGAAAGCAATTGCTGAAACTTAAATCTTCCTTTGTGTTGCTTCAAAAACTTTTATTAAGAATCTATTGCTTTATGAGTTAACTCTTATGCAAGACTTTTTGATGCTTGTCTTGAAAGTACTATTCATGAAAAGTTTTTGCTATATGATTCAGTTGTTTAGTCATTATCTTTTTGTTAGCAAACTATAGACCATTGCTTTGGGTCACTTCATTCATCTCATATGCTTTACAATAGTGTTGATCAAGATTATGTTGGTAGCATGTCACTTCAGAAATTATTATTTTTATCGTTTACCTACTCGAGGGCGAGTAGGAACTAAGCTTGGGGATGCTTGATACGTCTCCAACGTATCTATAATTTCTTATGTTCAATGCTAGTTTTATGACAATACCTACATGTTTTAGTCATACTTTACAATGTTTTTCCGGGACTAACCTATTAACAAGATGCCATAGTGCCAGTTCCTGTTTTCTGCTGTTTTTGATTTCAGAAAAGTTGGTTTACAAATATTCTCGGAATTGGACGAAACAAAAGCCCACGGCCCTATTTTCCACGGAGTGTTCCAGAACACCGAAGAAGAGTCGGGGAAGGCCTGCAGGGGGGCCACCCCATAGGGCGGCGCGGTGGGGCCCTTGGCCGCGCCCAGATGTGGGGAGGGAGCCCCCTGGCTCCCCCGACGCTGCCCTTTCGCCTATATATTCCTTCCGTCGTGAAAACCCTAAAGATATCAGTCATATTCCACCAAGGGTTCCGCAGCGCCGCCGCCATCGACGACAAGTTTCGGGGGACAGAATCTCTGTTCCGGCACGCCGCCGGGACGGGGAATTGCCCCCGGAGTCATCTCCATCGACACCACCGCCATCTTCATCGCCGCTGCTGGCTCCCATGATGAGGAGGGAGTAGTTCTCCCCCGAGGCCGAGGGCTCTACCGGTAGCTATGTGGTTCATCTATCTCTCCCATGGTGTGATCTTTATGTGATCATGAGCTTTGTAATCTAGTTGAATATGTAGATGTTACTCTTGTCTATTATGCACTCTAGAGGTTACTTTAATATGAACTCCGGAGTCACTCTCCACGGTGTGATGGTGACAGTGTGCACATCGTGTGTGATTCCTTTATGACGTTGTGGAGGTTGTTCACTCCGGCTTGAGGTGTGCTTTTGCAGCCCTACACAATGAATGGTGTTTGTTATACAACAAGAGAGTGTTTGAGAGTAGCATTTATTTATTCAATTATGTGATCATTGTTGAGAGTGTCCACTAGTGAAAGTATGATCCCTAGGCCTTGTTTCTAAGCATTGAAACACCGTTTCCAACAAGTTCTGCTACATGTTCGCTTGCTGCTATTTTTATTTCAGATTGCAATTGCTACTTATAATCATCCATATTACTTGTATTTCACTATCTCTTCGCCGAACTAGTGCACCTATACATCTGACAAGTGTATTAGGTGTGTTGGGGACACAAGAGACTTCTTGTATCTTAATTGCGGGGTTGCTTGAGAGGGATATCTTTGACCTCTACCTCCCTGAGTTCGATAAACCTTGGGTGATTCACTTAAGGGAAACTTGCTGCTGTTCTACAAACCTCTGCTCTTGGAGGCCCAACACTGTCTATAGGAATAGAAGCGTGCGTAGACATCAACGGGCGATAGACGTCGAGGCAAAAGCGCCACTCAAGGTCTCCCAAGCCTCGCGAGAAGTACCGGTGAACATGATCATACCTAGGACACCCTCGGTCATCGAGGAGACAAAACCCGAGAGGATGGCCTGGTCCTGCTGAATCCAGTGCTGGTGCGCCGGGTTCGGCTGTGGGTGTAGGCTGCCGGCATGACTGACGACGACATGAGGGTCGGGGCAGAGGAAGGATCCATCAACATGGCCCATGAGGAGATGACTGCGCAACAGCGGACCAACCTGAGCGCGCCAAAACATGTAATTATCACTTGTCAACTTAATGGTAATCGTTGAGGCGATGGTGACAACACTTGGAAACGCCTGGTTCGGAAAGAAGCCAGTGCCATATGTCGCCGTGGTCTGCTGCTGGTTCGGAAGGAAGCTTGAGGAGCCCGTGGCTGCGTGCCAGCGTATGGCAGTGATGGCCTTGGCACCGCTTGAGGGTGAAAGCCTAGGGCCAAGGGGTACTTCCCTGGAGGGAGACCCGCCATGTGCTGGTAGCCAGCTGAAGGAGAACATGGGCGCTGCTTGCTGTGATCTCAAGGACGCGGCGATAGTGTCGGTGTAGATCGCGGCGTCGGAGAAAATAGTGCTCATCGTTGGCAGCGATGGCGCGATTCCGGCGAACGGTAGCGTGCCGAGAGGCATCACACCCAGTCCGGAGCCAGGGGGCATCGCGCCCAGCGCGGAGGCTGCCGGAGAGATCGGGCCTCCATCAGCGCCCAAGGTCGCGGCCGCGGGCTGCACAGAGGCAGCGGGTGCGACGGGACTCGCGGTGGTAGCCGGTACAGGAGGCGAGACGGAGACGGTCGGGGTCGACTCGGAAGACGCCATCGAGATCGGACGGCGAAGGTGGCGGCGGAAGCAGGATCAAGTGGCGGCGGCGGCGAACCTAGGTCAGGTGCTGCAGCTCTGATACCATAATAGAAAACGTGTATAGACTGTTTGGCCGGCCCGACATACCTCGTCGGGTAGGGTTCTTCTTATTATATATGCGTACATAATGCTATTACAGAGAGTTCTATACGTATACGAAGTGTATACGATATCTATTCTAACGGTCACTGAGCAGGTCCGTCGGCAGGTCCCCCCAACGGCTGGCCGGTGGCCTCAAGGTCGAGGCGGACATGGTGAAGGTGGGTTAATTCCGACGATCGTGATTGTAACGACCTAGCTATGAGTCCAAGGAAGGTAACCCCATGGTTCAAATCCTGTCTTTCACGATTCACGTACCTGATTCACTTCCGGACTCTAAGTGGTGGACCAAACACTAGTGGAAAACGGGGCTATAGGCCCGGTCCATTTGGGCCTTCAGTCCCGGTTTCCAAACCGGGACCAATTAGGCGGGACTAAAGGGTCCCCCCTTTAGTCCCGGTTCAAAGTTGCACCGGGCCTAAAGGCGGCGCCACGTGGTGCGGCCAGAGAGCTCGCGGTGGATGGCCTTTGGTCCCGGTTCGTGGTACGAACCGGGCCTCGGAGTTCTCGCCGCGGCGAGAATTGCTATTTCTCTGCCGCGGCACAGGTTTAGGGTGGAGCAGCGTTTCTCTGCCGCGGCAGAGAAAGAGGGCGTTTCTCTGCCGCGGCAGAGTTTCAGCAATGCATATATATCATTCAACAAAGCACAAAAAATCGTCGTGAATATATATAGACATCGTCAACAGTACACGTAATGCATCCATATTTACAATATAAAGTCGGATCTCTTTTCTTGTTTTAGCCAAGATTTACGTACTCCCGATAGTGCTCTCCACCTGGGGTAAGGACCTCGGTAAGAAAGAATCCCGCGATTTCCTCTTGAATTGCTCGTATTTGATCCTCCGTTATGAGAGTGTCCCGCAGGCGTTTCATCTATATTTAAAAAAGGAGATCATCATCAATATATGAATGGAACTCAATACAATAGATGGTACTAATTAAGATAATTGTGAAAATTTGTTATTGTACACGAGTGTGGTGTATACGGGCATCCCCACCCTTGGGACAGGCCATGTCACGAATGAAGGTGCAGACGTAGTATCCACATAAGTTATTCCCTTGTTCCTGCCTCATACACTTTACGAAAAAATAGTTCGATCAAACTAATAATCAAGCATCGTATTGAAAGTAAATATCATATATAGAGTTTCACGGACATAGATATATAGTACTACTTACAGGGTAATCTTGAAATGTAAGCTCCGGTTTCCATTTACCCGGAACAGTAGTGATGAACCGTTTCCAGGCCCTGCCCGGCAAAAAATAATGAGTAAATGAGTTATTGATTAGTTGTTGATATCGTCGAATTAGAACAAATGAAGATGCCAATACGAAATTGATTGAAATTACCTCTGGAGGATGGCAGCCATGTCCGCCCATTCCGCATAATCTTTACGTTTCGAGTCCATGACATTTACGACTCCTTTGTGAAGATCAATGATTAGGAGAATAAAGTGGAATCTGCACAAGCATAGCTCAATGATTACGAGAATAAAGTGGAAGGTGCACAAGCATAATGTATGTTATATCTAACACTCACTTGAAGTTGTAGGGAAAGAATATATCCTCTTTGTCTGCTTGCTTCACTAAAAACATTACCATGTTGTCCTCTGTGTCCTGGGCGTGGTCTCGAACCGTAACTGCATGAACTGTGTCTGGGTCCATGAACCCCAGCGGTAGGAGCTTGCCTCTTTTGTATTCGAGCTTCTTCATTCTGCATAATTAAATGTATAGCGTACACAAAGAATATAGTGAGGATAATTGTTAGTGCAAATATGAATGAGCGCTGAGCTACAGACTTAATTACATAAATAAATCACTTACAGGCAGTAGCAACTGATGACAGCTTTGTCGAGGGCGTCTTGATTGAATAACTGAAACAGTTCTTCTATCTCAAGGTTTATCTCCTCGAACCCCCGGAAGTAATGCTCATCTCTAAGATACACCGTGATGTAGCCATCACCTCTTCGACAGGCTTTCAGGTACCAGTCATGCAACCTTCGCATCTGAGTCCCTAGACGTGCGAGCTCGCCAGGTTTGACGAGATTATGTCCATATCTAAACTTTTTTACGACTTGAGCCATTGGATAGTAATCTTGGTACTCAACTGATGCTCCCTAAGTTCTAGCCTCCCGTTCGATCATCGATGCCGTCTCTGGATCATCATAGGACTGCACGACAAAGTGGCCAGCAGACTGAATGTCCTGCTGTCCAAGCTGGGGGACTTGTTTTGCTTCTTTCCTCGCTCTAGAGGACTGTCCAAGAGAGCGGTCATAATCAGCTCTCAGCTCAGGTCTCTTCATTCTCGTCTCGGCAAAGTGCTTCACTGTATGCGGTGCAATAAACATCTTCTTTGGCGCAAGAAACGCCTTTTGCTCTTCAGTCTGCTCATGTGGTAATAACTCTGGAGTCTGTGCCCTCATCGGAGTTGATGATCTCTTCGGAGCTGTAGGAGGTGCCGCGGTTAGCTTCCTCTTTTGCTTAGGTGGAGGCTGCGGAGTCTCCTGACGAGGAGGAGGAGGCGGCGGAGTATTTTCACGCGGAGGAGACTGCTCATGCACAGGGGAATCATCATCGCGCAGAGGAGAATCATCACGCGGAGGAGACTGCGCAGGTGGCGGAGGAGGCGGAGGAGGCGGAGGAGGTGGCCTGCTTGGTGGCTTCTCACCTGGAAACACAATGTTCTCCTTCGGCCATTGCACGGTGGTTCTACGGGCATCTCCCAGTTCTTTGATTTCCCCATCTTCACCTGCAGGGTGCTCAAGCACCATCCGCTCATAATCTCTCAACACTTCATCCACCATCACAACAGCAAGGTCGTCTTGGACCGGACGGCAATGGTAAGACCTTGTAGGTAAGAGGATGCCGACCGCCGCCTTGAAGGATAGGTTGAAAACTTTAACATGCAGCTCACAAGGACGGCTCTCAGTGAGATCATCCACGGGGGGGTAGCGAGGAGGCTCGACCACCTGGTCATCATCATCATTACTATCCTCCTGCTGAGTGGAAGCCACGCTGCTTTTCCGGTGTTGTTGAGATTGCAGCGGGACGAGGGCATTTAGCAATGCAGGATCTACAGCCTGCCCCTGAGCTATCTGAGATGTAAGTACTTGGGTTACCATGGTTAATTGGGCTTGCATGGTGTTAAAACCCTCCTCTAAGGACGATATGCGGTCTGTTTCCCTTGCCTTTCTCCTCCCATGGCTTTTATCAGGAAATCTCTTCCTTTCCGCAGGAAAGCCAAACTTCCACGGAACGGAGCCTTCTGTGCCTCGTGTTCGTCCGCCGTGTTCTTTGTTCCCAAGGGCGCGTGTCAGCTCATCGTTCTCTCTTTCGGGCTGGAACCTCCCCTCCTCCACGTCCTTATGTGCTTTTTCCAGGGCTTCGATGGGAAACTAGTAGATCAACAGCGGCTTAATTAATTTATATACCTGGGTGATAACTGCGGTTCCGGAGGCATTATGATGATCTTCTTCCTCACCGGCGCCATTAGGATCTTCTTCCTCAATATTCTCCGCTCCCTCACCGGAGTCATTCAAAAAAGTTGCGGTGACATCGTCACCACCATCATCTGGAATGAAGTCGTCGTCGCGATCATCCAGAGTACCGTTGGCTATGAGGTCAGCCATGAATTTTTCTGTTGTTTCATCTCTCTCCATGCTTTCTACAACGACCTGCAAGCTATATATAGGAACCATCATATGATCAAATTAAGGATAATGCAGAAAACTAAAAATGGAGTTACATATGTAGTTCTTAACTAAGGATCGATAATATATATAGTGATGAAAGCAGATAGTGCATACATAGATCGGGTTCATGTTTATTTAACCCTAATACATCAATCAATACTACAACCTCTCAACCGCGCCGACCGGGTCCTATAACGCGCCGACCGGGACCTGAGCCGCGCCGGGTGAACCCCCAAAGAAAAGGAACAGTCACGGGAGCATAGCTAACATGAGATCCCTCCATAACGCTCCATCCGGTCCTATACATGTTGTCTAACGCATACATGTAATGCCGAACGTGCTCGTCCTCCGCCGCAATGCGCTGAGCTACCTCCTCCGGCGGGGCCGGCTCCCTCTGAAAAGACCGTGGCCCATAAGACCTCCACCAAAGAATATCCGGGTCGACGACGGGACCCGGATTCCGCACCAAGGTGCGCGACCCGGAAGCTAAGACCTCCCAGTGCCACCCCGGCGGAGCCCAGTCCCGGACCTCCCCCCGCTGCTGCATCTCCTCTAGAAGAGTCGGACCACGGCGCGGCGGCTGTCGCGGCATCGTAGCTACGAAAACAAATCATATATATGTACTGATATACATAAAAAACATGATATTGTTCTAAATAAAACAAATCATATATATCGTAGCTCCTCATCTCGCTCGCGACACTAACCTTAGAGCACAACGCAGGTCCAACAGGCGCCACCGTCGGGCCGTCGCCGCCTTCGAGCTCGAGAACCCGAATACAACTTGGACCGAAAACGACCCTCGGTGGGAGGACATTTGGACGGAGACAACCTCCGACGACGAGTAGAGACTAGACTAGTAATTTATCTATTGTATTGTAATTTCAATAAAGTCGTTGACACGAAATTTATTACTATTGAACTGAAATTAAAGTACAGAGCTCAACTGAAAATTAATTAAGATACATCGCCAGATTCGACTGTTCTAGTCATTCAGTCATACTCGTGCCTAGCCCTATAGTACTCGCCACTGTAGTCGTCGTAGTCGCCGTCATCATCGTCGGCGGCATCGGGGTCGCGGTAGTCGAACCTCGACGGGAGAGCACGCGTGGGTTGGGACCGAGGGTAGCGCGAGCGGGGGCCACGGTAGGCCATGACGCCCTGGAGAGTCCGGCCGCGCCACCACAGCCGACGGCCGGCCTCGTTGAAGTCCGAAGGAGGCGGGCCGCCCTCCTCGTGCACGGCAAGCGCCCTCTCACGCCGATTGATGAAGAAGCTTTCCCAAGTCGGGAAGTAGTCGGGATGCCACTGGGGATTCCTCCGCTGCTCCGGCGTGAGCTCGAAGTAGTAGTGGTTCGTGATGGCCATCTCGCGCGCCACACCTAGAGGGACAGGAGGGACCGGTACGCCTCCGACGCTCAGCAACCAGCCGGTCGGGACGCGGTAGCCCGGCGGGCAGGGGTAGTTCGACGCGCAAAGCGCCTCCGCCTCCCGGAGGGTTAGAGATACGATGGAAGCCATGGGACGAGTGATGAGGTTTGCGAGATATGAGTCTAGATGTGATATGTAAATGGAGGCCAAGCCTACATATATATAGTGAAAAAATGGCGGGAGGACAGAGGCGGGAAGCAGTGGAAAGCGCGGGAAGAAAAATAGGCGGGAACGCAGTGGAAAGCGCGGGAAGAAAAATAGGCGGGAACGCAGTGGCGCCGAAAACATTAGTCCCGGCTGGTGGGTACAACCGGGACGAAAGATCCTTTTTTTGTCATCTAACAAAACTGTCGGTGGGATAAGGACGTGTGGGTAACCTTTAGTCCCGGCTGGTGGGTACAACCGGGACGAAAGATCCTTTTTTGTCATCTAACAAAACTGTCGGTGGGATAAGGACTTGTGGGTAACCTTTAGTCCCGGCTGGTGGGTACAACCGGGACTAAAGATGTTGGCAGGATAAGAACGCATGGGTGGACGCACTGCTCGATGAGATAAAGCATGTAGCGCACGACGCCCTGTCGAGTAGAAGCGGTGTTGTGCCTATAAAAGGAGCATCGATACGGCTTGCCAAGCAGATCAACAAGCCAAGCAGAGATTCATTCCCATGGATTGGAAAATCTCCCGTAGCGCAGCTTCTCGAAGATGTTGTTGGTGCACACGCCCTACGGCATCTTCGGAAGCTGCGCCTCGGAATTTTTTCCCTGCAAGCCCGTGAACTACTACATCTCCTCTAAGAAAGGGTTGGGAAATCTCCCGTGGCGCAACTTCTCGAAGATGTCGTTGGTGCACACACCCTACGGCATCTTCGGAAGTTGCTCCTCGGAATTTTTTCCTGCAAGCCCCTCAACGACTACATCTCCTCTAATAGTGTTAGGGAAAGGGTTGGGAAATCTCCCGTGGCGCAGTTTCTCGAAGATGTTGTTGGTGCACACGCCCTACGGCATCTTCGGAAACTGCGCCTCGGAATTTTTCCCCTGCAAACCCGTGAACTACTACATCTCCTCTATATATATGGTACAAAAAGCCAACCACATCTCCACTTTTCATATCTTACATACAGTTAAATGATTACACAAAAATAAATGGGAAATTGATTGCCATGTTGAGATACTCATTTGTGCCATGAACATTCTTCAATTAACTTGATGATGGATCATCTTCATCATTTAATCTTCTTCGGCCTTAACCATGGAGCATCTTCATCATTTAACTTGATGCTTGGATCAATGTTCACTCTGAAGGGTGGAATTTCATCAAACTTATTATAATCTTCTGGACATGTCTGTCTTGTCCTCCACTCCCACGATGTTTCTTTTTCCGTAAAGAACTATGTGGCGCTTTGGCTCATCGTTTGATGTATTTGTTTCCTTATGTTTCCTTTTTCTTGGTTTGCTAGACATATCCTTCACATAGAAAACTCTGGGCCACATCCTTGGCTAGGACGAATGGTTCGTCTCTATACCCAAGATTGTTGAGATCCACTCGTTGTCATTCCATACAACTTGTCTACCCGAACCCCGCCTCCTGTTTTGTTGACCCATTTGCACCTAAACAAAGGGACCTTAAAAGAAGGTCCATACTCAAGTTCCCAGATATCCTCTATGTAACCATAATATGTGTCATTTGGGCCTTCATTCATTATTGCATCAAAGCGGACACCACTGTTTTGGTTGGTGCTCTTTTTATCTTGGGCGATCGTGTAAAATGTATTCCCATTTATCTCGTACCCTTGGAAAGTCACTACGGTCGAAGATGGTGTCCGGGCCGACAAGTACAGCTGATCTTCAATATCTTCGTTATTCGAGAGATGTTTTTGCAACCAACCGCCGAAAGTCGACATGTGTTCATGTCTAATCCAATCGTTCGAGCGCCCGGGTTCGGGAGCGTAGAAAGTTCTTGTGGTCACCGATATACGGAGCCACCATGGTGGAACTTTGTAGAACTGTGTAGTGTGCTTGAGTCAAAGAAATCCCGTCCCTACATATCATTGATTTCCTTCCTAGCGTGCCTTTTCCACTTAGTCTCCCTTCATGCCGTGATTCAGGAACACCAATCGGCTTAAGGTCAGGAATAAAGTCAACACGGAATTCAATGACCTCCTCTCGTTCCATAGCCCTTGGAGATGCTTCCTTCCGGCCTAGCACGGTTATGAACATATTTCTTCAAGACTCCCATGAACCTCTCGAAGGGGAACATATTGTGTAGAAACACGGGACCGAGAATGGAAATCTCATCGACCGGGTGAACGAGGAGATGTGTCATAATATTGAAGAAGGATGGTGGGAACACCAGCTCAAAACTAACGAGACATTGGACCACATCATTCCGCAACCTCGGTAGAATTTCCGGGTTTATTACCTTCTGAGAAATTGCATTGAGGAATGCACATAGCTTCACAATGGGCGGTCGAACATTTTCCGGTAGAAGCCCCCTCAATGCAATCGGAAGCAAGCTGTGTCATTATCACGTGACGGTCATGAGACTTCAGGTTCCGGAATGTTTTCTTCTCCATATTTATTATTCCCTTTATATTGGAGGAGAAGCCGGACGGGACCTTGATACTCGCTAAGACATTCAAAAAATATTTCCTTCTCTCGCTTTTGTAAGAGCGTAGCTCGGATAAATGACGTCCTTTAACTCTCTCATGCAGATTTTTGGGGTCTTTCCAACGTTGCTTGGTCCTCCCGTGCTTACGGTGTATCTTTTGTCTTCCCGTACACACCCGGAAAGCCTAGCAGGTTCACGCAAAGATTCTTCGTCACGTGCATCACATCGATTGAAGAGCGGACCTCTAAGACTTTCCAATATTCTAGCTCCCAAAAAATAGATTTCTTCTTCCACATGGGCGCGTGTCCGGCAGCGTCATTCGGAACAGACCGTCCGCCGAGACCCTTTCCAAATATTACATCTAGATCCTTGACCATACCAAATATATCAACACCATCACGATGGGGAGGCTTCCTCCGGTGATCAGCCTCACCGTCGTAATGCTTGCCTTTCTTTCTTACGGGATGGGTAATCCTAAGAAATCGACGATGCCCCGTGTACACGACCTTCGACCTTTTTCCAAATAATCACCTTCGAGCTCATGTAAACGAGTGTGTGCATGCATTGTATCCCTTGTTTGACTGTCCTGAAATGTTACCAAGAGCAGGCCGGTCATTGATGGTTACGAAAAGCATCGCTCTTAGGTCAAATTCCTCCCGCTTGTGCTCGTCCCACACACGTACACCTGCTAGGGACCACAGCTGTAGAAGTTCTTCGACTAATGGCTTCGGTACACATCAATGTCGTTCCCGGGTTGCTTCGGGCCTTGTATGAGCACCGGCATCATAATGAACTTCCGCTTCATGCACAACCAAGGAGGAAGGTTATATATACAAAGAGTCACAGCCGAGTGCTATGGCTGCAGCTCTCGCTCTCCAAAAGGATTCATGCCATCCGTACTTAGACCAAACCTTAAGTTCCTTGCATCCTGTGCAAAGTTTGGGTACTCTCTATCGATTTTTCTCCATTGGGATCCATCGGCAGGGTGCCTCAACATCACGTCTTTCTTACGGTCTTCTTTGTGCCATCGCAACAACCTAGCGTGCTCTTTATTTCCGAACAAGCGTTTCAGCCGTGGTATTGTAGGAGCATACCACATAACCTTGGCGAGAACCCTCTTCCTGGGGCGCTCGCCCTCAACATCACCAGGGTCATCTCGTCCGATCTTATACCGCAATGCGGTGCACACCGGACATGCATCCAAATTCTCGTACTCACCGCGGTAGAGGATGCGGTCATTAATGCATGCATGTATCTTTTGCACATCTAATCCTAGAGGGCAGACAATCTTCTTCGCTTCGTACGTATCGGCGGGCAATTCGTTACCCCTTGGAAGCTTCCTCTTAATTATTGTCAGCAACTTTCCAAATCCCGAGTCAGTGACACCGTTCTCTGCCTTCCATTGCAACAATTCCAGTGTGCTGCCTAGCTTTTTATGGCCATCTTCGCAAGTTGGGTATAACAATTTGTTGTGATCTTCTATCATCTTGTCGAAAGCCAACCTTTCCTTCTCAGTTTCACATTCGCTCCTTGCATCAGCAATGGCCAGACCAAGATCATCATCAGCAGGCTCATCTGGTGCCTCTTGATCTTCTACTTCATTGTCTTCATTGCCTTCTGCAGTATCATCGTATTCAGGGAAATTGGGATAACCGTCATCATCCTCTTCCTCTTCTTCATTGTCTTCCATCATAACCCCTCTTTCTCCGTGCTTGGTCCAACAATAGTAACTGGGCATGAAACCGGATCGCAGAAGGTGGCTGTGAATGAGACTCGAGCGAGCGTAATTTACGGTATTCCTGCAGTTGACACATGGACAATACATGAAGCCACCATGTTTGTTTGCCTCCGCCACAGCCATAAAATTATCCAGGCCCGAAGTGAACTCGTCAAACCGTCGGTCAATGTACATCCATTGCCGATTCATCTGCATGATATAATTTAGCTGATCAAAACCATTACGGAACATCACGATGTATATATACACATGCATTTTATCAATTACAGATGAAAAGGATAAAGTTGTTAACCTCGATGAAGAAGAAAAAAAAAAGTTAAGTGTGGCTTGATTTGTGTAAACTCAAGTGGCAAATGCTCTTAAGCATTTCATCAAACACCTCTTGTGCATGTGAAGAAGAGAGGAGAGCAATACACCTCTCTTGTGAACAAAGTGAAAAAATGGCCAAGTGTGGCTCACACTTGGGCAGGGCAAGGTAATATAGCCAGACTGGGGGGCCTTTGGACCCGGTTTGTATTACAAACCGGGACTAAAGGGTTCCCCACGTCTGACACGGCCTGCCGCGCCCTGCGGTGGACCCTTTAGTCCCGGTTTGTAATACAAACCGGGTCCAAAGGCCACTACCGGACAAGCTCCAGCGCGTGGGGTCGTCCTGGGCAGAAACGAACCGGGACCAATGCCCCCATTGGACCCGGTTTGGTTCAGCACTGGGACATTTGCTTGGGACCAAAGGCCTCTTCTCCACTAGTGAAACCAGCCAAATCGGTTCTGCAATCCTTGAAATCAGAAAAAGGCTGGTAGACGCTTACACATATGTATATGCACTCATTGTTAGGAATAAGCACTCTGAGTCCGGGCACGACGTCGTACGTCTCCGTATACAAGTATGTATACATAAACGTTCCGGGTAGGAACACTACGTGTGTTGCACGGTTTAGAGTATACATGATGTAACCGAGTAGTCCGAGAGTTAGTAGCCGACTAGGTTTGGTGTAGCTAGATGTGCTATTTATATGCTTGTAAGCTGAACGTGTAAACCACCTGTGAGTTTTTTTTTTTTTTGAGAAACCACATCATATCATTAGTTAAACCTTGGAGAGTACAACAAATTAACGTGGCCAAATCTGGAAAGATCCAGAAGAGCATACACAGGAAAATTGCACAAAGACCCCTATAAAAAGATAAAATTACAAAGAAAGCCCTGCAGGTCCTTGAACACATCCAGATCAAGTCCAGTCGCCGCCGCCGGCGGCACCGCCGCCGGAGAAGAAGACGGACAGACCTCACTCCCAACTCAGAGGAGATACCATCGGAGTCAAGCTCCTTTGTGGACCTCAAAAGCCGTCCGCTGCAAGCAGCAGAACCCTCATCTTTGGGGCTCGTCGGCCGGGGAGGAACCCCGTCACTCCTCAGAGCATGGCACGCCGCATCCCGTCGAAAGCATCGAGGAAGAGCACCGGAACCACAACCTTCAAGCCTCGCGACCCGCTCCAGTGCAGCACCCCTCTGGACGAAGCCGGCGCACGCCGCCGACCAACTCCAAGACGCTTCCCACCTGATTCCCGACAGGATCCGGAGCCAATCCACCACGGGAGCAGCAGATCAGGGGGAACAAAATACCTCCGCGACCTCGCCGTAGCTGCGCCGACGCCGTCGCCAGGTAGACAAGCTCGCGCGCCTTGACAGAGAATCAAGACCACGAGCATTTTATTCGCCGCCGCCGATACATCGACGGCACGCACACCTAATCCACACCTATTTACACGCCGAGGTCGAAGATCCGGGGTTCCCTCCCCTCTCCCGCCGCCGAAGCGGCCGACGGAGAGAAAGGGAACCCGCGGCCTCGCCGGCGGTAAGCGGGGGAAAGTGTTTCGCCTCCGGGTCGCCTCCCTTAGTACTGTAGAGATAAGGGAGATGAGAAGGGGACGGTTGAGACGGTTCGATCTGAGAGACAGATCGATAGGCGGCTAACCACCTGTGAGTTGAATCAATACAAAGAACCAAGATGCGATATGCACATGTGGCTATAATCTGTTTTCAAGTAGTACTAGCCAATCATAGTTCGATCAACTAGCTTCAGCTCTTGCTGAACGTACGTCGGCGCGGAAGTTATCGGGTACGCGCGCGTCTCGCCGGAAATCACTTCGTCGAAAAGCACTCGGCGGAAGGGGCTGTGCTAGGTATCAGAACAGCGAGAGTACGTCGAGGTGGAAGTTATCGGGTACGGGCGCGTGTCTTGCCGGAAATCACTTCATCAGAAAGCACTCTTCGGCAGGGGTTGTGCTAGGTATTAGAACGGCGAGTGTACTGTCGGGTCTGGGCCAACACTCATCTCTATAAAGAGTTTGATTCCATGAAACTGTTCTAACAGGTCTTGAGATTGACCACATGCGCCTCGCTATCGATTAGAACGTCGCCTCCCACAGAAATAATATTCCGTCTTTATGAGACACCAAAACGTTAAACCTGGAGCTTAAAATCGGATGGGCTAGGGGTGCCACTATCATCCTAACCACCCAAGCACAGGTTGGCTCTCCACTTGGCTTTGGTTTTGAGTAAAACTCCTGTTTTAGTATGGAATTGTCTCTTCCTAAGTTGCACATAATATTAAGGATTAATTGGATAAATGTCACTTCAAGTTATGCCATTTTAAAAAATGCCACTGCAGTTTTTTCCATAATTCTACTGATGCCATTTCGACTATTTAGGCATCTTTTTGGTAGAAAAATTGTTCCCATATTTCAATTGGTACGAAATTGTCCCTGACCTAGAGTGACTAAAACAAGACATCACCAGCTCAGCCGCTCCACATTCCCGCTACCCTCCTATCCCCTGCTCGACAAAAAAAAAAACCCTAAGCATGGCTCAGCCGCAGCCACAGCCCTTCCTTCGGCACGCGCCGCCGCAACCATTCCTCCGGCGTGCGCCGCTGCAGCCGCAGCCCTTCCTCCGACGCGTGACCGCAGCTCGCAAGCACCGCCGCCTTGCAACCCTCTGTCGTCACCACTGCTCCTCTCCCCCGGCTCTCTCTGTAGCACCCCTATCTGAGCTCCCTGGCATGTGCTCCATGCTGGAAACGGCCATGGCGTTGATGAACCCTTGAACATCGCATCCCCAAGGCTCGAGCCGCGTCTTGGAACGCAATGTCATCGTCACCCACGAAATCGAAACCCAAGAAAAAGGGGTATGCAAGCAAATTGAAGATACCGGTAAGAAACCTTCTGGGAAGAACAAAAAAAACTCCAAGTTGTTACTGCATCTATTAGTGATGATGTTCACAATCCAACTGTAGAAACCAAAAGAAGTCATCTTTGTTTTCTTGGGGCAGATGCTGGTGCTCCACATGTGTGTCATGCTCAACCTGGAGCTAGAACTTGTGTGTGTGTGTGTGCGTGCGCGTGCTTGCGTGTGTGCGTGATGCTTAACATGGAGCTAGAACCTGTATGTGATGCTCAAACTGAAACGTGTGCTTTGTATGGTAATCTGCAGTTTAAGACAATTTTATTTCATCTACTATGTTGCAGAATATTGTCACTTGTAATATGCTGCAAAGTAGCTATATTTTCATCAAGGACATGTCAATTTTTGTCCAATAACTTCACTTGTAAATCTGGTATAACTTCGTACATCATGCATCGGTAAAGCATGGGCGAAAGGGTCAAAGGCAATTTCATCCGAGTTGAAACACGGAACTGTTTTTCTACCAAAAAAGACGTCCAAATTTTCGAAATGGCATCTACAGAAGTATGAGAAAATTGCAGTGGCATTTTTCGAAGATTGCAAATCGGGCAGTGGTGTTTTCCGAAATGGCCTGAATTGGAGTGGAATTTATCCAATTACCCTAATATTAAAATCCTTTTTTAAGTTGAACACATGATTACATTAGTCAAAGGGAAGCGCTAGGAATCCCTCGGAGGCACCAAGCCTGCGAGCCTCCGGCTTCAAATACTGACATGTGTCTACTTTAAAGCACAATCTCAACTTTGCTTCATTGCAAAAAAAGAGACTCCGCTTTTGCTTTATTGAAGAAAAAAAGGTTCACTTAGAATTAAAACAAAAAAGACTCGCTAGATGCAGACCTTGTCCGAGATCTCGTCGGAGACTCGCCGGAGACATTGTAGCACAAAATTTATACTAAACTAGCAGATCAACAGAACATTTGCAGCACCAGTGCTAGCGGTTTGCATCACCGCTGATGCCCATTTTGCCATCTCCG
>NC_061512.1:265596080-265716164 GCF_022539505.1 Lolium rigidum | reverse complement strand
CCACCCCTGGCCTCCTCGTGGCCCCACTTCGTTAGGTCTTCGGTCTTCCGGAAGCTTCGTGCAAAAATAGGACCACGGGCGAAAGTTTCGTCCAATTCCGAGAATATTTCTTTACTAGGATTTCCGAAACCAAAAACAGCGAGAAAACGACAAGCTGGCTCTTCGGCATCTTGTTAATAGGTTAGTTCCAGAAAATGCATAAATATGACATATAATGTGCATAAAACATGTAGGTATCATCAATAAAGTAGCATGGAACATAAGAAATTATCGATACGTTGGAGACGTATCACCTCACCCGTAGCTGATCCGATACTGAAACCATGCCCAGCTGGGCCAGGTATCGGCTCACGTGCTCGATGGAGCTTGACCCTTCTGACCCACTGAATTTGTTGAAGTCCGGAAGCCGGTACTTAGGCGGTAGTGGGATCAGGTCGAACTCATTGGGGTACGGCTTGGAATAGCCGATTATCTTCTTCTTCGGCAAGATGCCGAACTGTCTCTCAGGACTGCGCTGATTTGATCTGCGGTGGAGGTACTGGCGGCTGAGCTTTCCTGGGCTGGTGCAGTGGTGTACTTGGCTAGCCACGCTTGTTTCTCAGCTTCCGCTCCTAGACTCCCCGCAGCTGCAGTCGTTCTTCCTGCCGGAACAATCGCTCCTGCTCCGGCAATCCCTCCTGGTGGAGCCTGGATCGCTTGCGTCCAGCTGTTGCAATCCGGCACATACGCGCACACGTATCCGTGTGGGATTTCCTTGGGCGGGTCATGCAAGAACTGATGGTCGCCCAGGTCACCCCAACCTTGTAGACGACGTATGCCGGTGAGCCTTGTTGCTGTGGAGCCGCCGTTGCGTACGGCAGAGGTGGCCTGGTGTGGAGTTGCATCTCTCCATGGTGAGTCCCTAGAACAGGTCCTGAAGGGGAGTATCGACGCTCCATGATCTCTTGCACCACACGGAGCGCAACGCGCTCCAAAGTGTTCACCAGGCTCTCAGAGTGCCGATGCAGTGAATGGGCCACCATGTAGTTGATCTCCTGTCGCAGGGCTCTGGTACGTTCATCTGAAGGGAGAGCCAGATCTACCCCGTCGAGAACGCCTTGTGGAGTGAATCCTTTGAACCTGATACCGTGCGAACTGGTCTTCTCAAAGGAGCCGATGAGTTCGGCTTCAATGATGGCCTTCAGCTCATCGTATTTCTTCTTATGATCAGGAGGAAGATCCTCGTATGTGATCTGTTCCTCCGCCATCTCGGATGCCGATGTTGACGTGGATGTTGACGTGGATGTCGCAGAAGATGTCGACGTGGATGTCGACGTGGAGGTCGACGTGGATGTCCCACCGGGCGTGCCAGAATGTGTTACCCTCCAAAACCCCCCGACGGGCGTTGGTTAAGCAACACGAAGAGCCGGGAAGCTCCCAGGGCCGCTTAGTGGATCCCTGGCACCTCGCGTCGTCCCGCAAATCTTCGGCCAACGTCCCGGCGGTTGCTAGGGCGTGCCACCTGACCTAGACCCGATCGGGAAGGTGTTAGTGCTTCGATTGTTCCTGCATGGTAGACACGTAAACATTAAATACGAGCCTTATCGGCTCTCGGGTTTCCACGTGGATCGGCTCAAGGAGCCGATCGCCCCATGTTTCACGTTGGATTTACAATGGCATGGGGATCCTGCTTGATCAGGACAAAGCTAAAACGATCCACGACAGTTTAGGGTTTTCACCGCATAATCGGAACGTCCTACGTGCGATCGGGCCTAGCAGCTACGAGAGACGATGCAAACTACCCCTACGAGAGGCCTAAAAACCAACATAACGTTGATCCCCGGAACATCCCTCGCGAGGACGGTAAACAACTCCTAACGCGCCACCGGATCCTCCGACCCCAACATAAGGCCTAACTATGCGAGATATTAAACTAATCCTTGCGTAGCAAGGAGCAACTATAACGGATCGGATCTACTAAGTAAGAACAAGCAAGATGCTGCCCTTACGTCTAGATCGACGTAAGGGCAGCTAGGTGTCTAGGGACGGCATTGCCACACAGATATGCACGTGAAAGCACCAATGCAAGCCCCTAAACACCTAAGGATAAATAGTACTGCTCGCCATCAACAAGTCTTTAGCACGAGCAGTACAAGGATAACGAATAGACGTCTACTGCCTAGATCGCTAGATGCGATCTAGGCAGCATGGTGCTTACCCGGGAGAAACCCTCGAAGAGAAGGGTGGCGATGCGCCTGATTTGTGTTGGTTGAACGATGATTGTCCTCCTTTTCCGATAACCCTAGATACATATTTATAGTCCAAGGGACTTTCTAATTGAGGCGTGCACCTAACCGTGCACGGGCCAGACTCTATCTCTTTAATCTAAATTACAACGCGATCTAATATGTTACAGATACATGGGCAACTTAGCCCAAACTCTCAGCGCAAGGCCGCTTCAAAGATGCTCCACGTGTAATCTTCTAAGTCCATCTTCACTTACGGCCCAACTCCTGATTTGGCCAAAATCGGGTTGTAACATACACAAACACTCCGGTTTTTCCTGGTATGATTTTACAGGAATGGTTGTTCTAGATTTACCTTTTGTTTGACAAAGTTGATATTATCACGTGCCTTGCTATGAACAGAAACTTCTTATCTCACACATAGAATCTATCACGCCTACGAGGCCTGTGGCAATTTTTTGTCAGATTCCCGTGTACTGCATGTATGTTCTATAGTACACGAATTTCCTATTTATCTGTTGGATGTATTGTGTAACTCCTTTTGAAATAGCTATTTTGTTTTGATAGGTGTGTGCTGACATGGTTTTGTCTTCACAGGGTTTGATGTTGCTGATCTTTCGTAAGATTCTCCTGATGGTGCCAAGGGTCTGGATTCCTCGGCTGCACATGTTGCAAATTTGTTGTCTACCGAGCATGCAGACGGTATTGGTTCCATGCTAATTTGTGTTTCTTTACTTACTTCAAATCCATTCTTATCAAGCAAACACCAGATATGGAACAGACTTCCTGCTTGTTATTCATCCATTTCTCTGTTTTGTGTTGTGGGCATTTCTAGATGCTTGTAAAGCTCATGGATATTCCCAAGATACATGCTAATCTGTTCTCATGCATATTCCCAAGATACAAGCTAATCTGTTCTCATAGTCATATATTGATAGCTCAATAGAATGGACACTGTTGGGGTCTTATTTATAATTAAAACTTCTCACCCTGTTATTCTTATCATAGCAGTCAAGCTTGGCATTGGTGGCTTTAGTATGGCTGCTGCCTCTAGGACTTGCTTTACTCATGGAAAATATGGAAATGACAATCCATATCCTGTGAACCTAAGTGTGGCTGCTGGTCTCTGTGGCTGGAGTAGTATGTTTATATCTACAAGTTTCACCGCAGGTGATGCCTTGTGGCTGATCCACTTCGTGATGCGTGGTCATCTCAGGGCATTCTGCTTTGTCATGGAAAAGGTGTATATTTGTTCCATGTTTTTATAATCACCTTACTGGAATGCATTCATCACGTTGTACTTCTCCACCATGCATTTAATGATCCATCCTTCACTTGGAGCTAGTCGCCAAAGCTTGATACCACCTCTTAGTAACCGAGTTATAATCTGTATTTTTGGATGTTCTCTACGTGAAGAGTCCAAAGCTGCAATTCAGCCTTCTTATCATATTTATGACATGATGAATTCATATAAGTTGATTAGCAGTCTTTATTTGCTTAAAAAGCACGGCGGTAGATGTCAGTCCTGTTAAACATGATGTCCTCTGCCATGTACATGAGTGTGCCCAGATTTTGTATAGTGTTTGAAGGTGCTATTTGTGTGGATAGATACATGGCCTCTGTTATTAATGGTTCTTTTTTTTATCCTTGCAGCAACCTTGAGATACCAAGCTGATATGTCCAGTCATCTGCACCAAGAATAAATTTCTTGACTGCCTGTGCTGCTGGAACCTGTAGCTGCTGCCTGCAAGGTGATGCATCACTTGGAAAGGAAGTAAGCCAGAAGACAGTGGGGATGTCATTGTATATACTACACCTTGGTCGCGGAGCCGCCTCTATGCAGCCGATGTGAAATATATAGTTTGAATGTGATGGGTTTGCCTTGGCATTGATCATTGTATACATTTCTCGCAGATTGTATGTCACTTGGATTGAGTTCTATGCAGTGTTGCCTTAGTTGAAGTTATTTATTTGTTGTGCAGGTTTAAATGTTATTTATGCAGTGTTGCCTTAGTTGCAGTGTTGCCTTAGTTAAGTTATTTATCATGCCAAATTTTTGATAGATTGACCAACTTATTTATTGAAAGAAAATCCTGCTGATATTTGTAAACAAGTAGTGATAAGAAACCGTTAGCAAGTGGTAGATTGGAAGCAAGAACCTCTGATGGCAAACAACCGCATGACTTGTACTGTATGCCATACTGTTATTTGGTATTTGCCGTGTGGTGTAGATGTCCAAAAGAGCAGTGACGGCAATGCTGAAATTCTGAGCTTAAATAGTATGGACCTTTTGCTATACGAATGTTTTTTTTTGTTATCGAGCCAGCTTTTCTACTTGTGTGCACTTTGAGAAAGCAACACTTTCTACTTGTGTGCACTTGGAGAAAGCAACACGCGGAGGTAGCTGTCATCCAATTCGTTCCATGTTCATGTGTGTTGATAATGGAGGCAGCTTCACATCTTTGGTGACATATCCTTTTTAGAACGCCGGACCAGATTGAACCAGATCTCAAACCTAAAAATTCAAACTCACTGTTGATTCTCGTCAAAATAGGAAAAACTCTGCATCGCTGATTCCAGTGTTGACTTAGAAAAAGTAGGACAGCTGGCCATGCCGATTCTTGTAATAAAGTCTTAGATTTCCCTGGTTTCCTTTGATATGATTCATAATTTGCTGATGCACGAGTTATTAGATTTTTCTAGCTAGCTAGTTTAGAACCGTGAGCCATATCCTTTGGTTTAAAGAAAAAAAATCGTGAGAAACTTTTCTTTGCTACAACAGAGGTTGTGTCCAATTGTCCAATACCAAAAAGGAAGAAAATTTGATGTGCATCTACAAGTGTAATTAACATTTTGGAAATTATTAACCAAGACACATGTAGGTTCTCGTTCCGCGTAAATATGAATGGTCACTCAAAAACAGATACATAAGTTTGTGTCGCATAAAGAGCTGGGGCATCCAGAAGTATGTAAATCATAAAGAGAAGGTCCAACTTAGCTAACTCTGTAACGTGGAAAGAGCCGGCCAAGCTAACCCAGACATGCAGAAGAAGTATGGAACGATAAAGAGAGAGCCGTTCCAGCTTAGCTAACTCATGCAAGCACAAGAAGTATGTAACAAGAAAGAAAGAGCCGGTTCAGCTAAGCCAAATCATGAAAACGAGCAGCTCGACGTTTGTTATTTATTGGTTATTTGGGTGTCTTGGATTCCACCCCAAAATTAAGCAGAGCATTGATCTTCTCCATGTTGCTGCAATTATGGGAGGCCAACACAACAATCCGTGGGACAGTCAATCCCACTCGTTCATAGGAGCAGCCAAGAGAAGAAGAGAACCGTTTGATTGAAACCACGCTTGATTCATCCAGAATGTCAACCTCTATTCCCTCCAAAACGAGTCTATAAGTATGAGGCCATGCTAAATCCGCGGGCGGCATCGCGTGCGTGACTTGTGACTTTGGACTTTGGCGAGGACGAGGCCGAGGCCACGGTGCTCCGGATCATTCAACCGGCCATGGACAAGCAGTGGACACCTCGTCTTCATCCTGGTGGATCGATCCTGCAGCAGCGCAACAAGAGGTACTACTAGCATCCTCTGTTTGTCTTTCTCTTGCTGATTTGGTTTCAAACGCTAGCTAGCGAGGCAAGGCCAGGCCATGCTTATGCCGATCTAGCTCTCTTGTTAATTTGGTTTGTATCATGAGCCGGAAAAAGGGCTTGACTCGAGCTTGCCGGTGGCCTCCAAGCGAATATTATATTTTTATTTATTTTGTAAGTGAATATTATATTTATTTGTTTCTAGGAGAAGAAAATAGCACAACTGCACAATTCATTCACTCATATGTTTAGTAAAGACTGGTTGTGTAATGCCATGAAGGTTCGCCGTTCATCAACATAGCTGTTACACCACACCCTAAAGTCTGTTGTTTATCCTTGTTCTGAGTAAACTGTCCATACCATTATAGTTCTGCCTTGAGTTCCTGACTAGACTAGAGTGTAATACCTTCATCTATTCTTACTTTTAATCTAGGTCATTGCCTTCGGCGCCATGGTGGTGGACGAGAAGACGAGGAGGAGAACGGTGGTGGACGAGAAGACGAGGACGGGAACTGGAGCTGGAAGACGAGGAGGAGAAGGGACAAATTCGACGGGAGCGATTGGGGATATGCAAGCAAATTGGAGGGAAATCGACAGGATTTGGCTTTCCTGTCGCCGACTACGAGGGTCCACACGACGTTTCGCGCCAAATTCTTTCGTCCGGAGTCCCCGAGCGCGCCACGGGGGACCGGGGATGGCGTGGGCTCGCCAGATGAATGAAGGACCGAATCCGGACGAAAACGAGAAACCAGGGGCGCGACTGGGCCGAATTTCGCCGTCCGGATGGAAAAAACGTCACTCGGGGGCCTCGTCGGGGAGACGAGTGAAGATGCTCTAACAATTCAGAAATGCATTCTAGGCTGAGAGCGAGGCCACCAGAACAAGTTTCAAACGCAGTCCGCACTCACTGAGAGTCTGAGGAAAATAACGCAGTCTGCTACCCGTGTCTCATAATTCCCCGCACCTCTCGGTTCCGGCAGCTCGCCTCCGCCGCCGCCGTCTGCCGTCCGCGCCGCCGCGGCCATTCCCGTCGCGTTCCAGGTGTGAGGTTGCTCCCCCCCTCTCTCTCTCCTTCTTCTAACCCTCGGCCCGAGGAATGCAACTTGGGAGCAGCGCATCTCAAACCCTAGCTAAACGAACTGCCTCTATAATCTGCAGCAGCAGGCTGGATGGGGAAGAGGAAGAAGAAGGAGGAAGAGGTTTGACTCCATGATCATCATAACGGTGTGAACTTTATGGAAGTAAAGAAACGCGAGGGTGTTCAGAAATGTGCGGGAGCAGAAAGACCTCACACAGATTTTGGCGGCCATCAAAGAGGAGTTTCTTACGTGAGAGCTAGCTAGGAGAGGAGGGAGCTCACAGATAACGCGGGAGTAGGCTTTAATAAGAGGGAGGTGTAGGATAAAAGTGTGAGTGGTGATGTCGTTTCTCTTGTAAATTACTTTTTCTACTTCTATAAAGATAAGACACGTTTTACGCGTGCACTCGAAAAAAAGGATTTACACGCGCTTTGATGGCATTTTTTCTCTGAAAGAGATTCATTAAAACATTCAAAGTATGTTTCACATTTTCTTCTCGGATCTGATCGGGTCATCCTCTACTAAAGAAAACCGATGTTTTAGAATAGTTGATCTCTGCCCTGACGCCTGGCAGTAACAATTCAGAAAATGCACGAGCCCTGTGAAATGCATTTAGTCAGGGTTTAAAGTCATAGGGCAAAGTTTGGTGAAATGGCTATGTGCCACATATGCCTCTATGCATATGTTGCATTTGAATTTTGATTTGACTTGGCTTGACCCAAAAGGTTGTGGAGTGTTGAAATGGTATATAGGGGTGATCCAACCATTCACAACAAGTCCTAGGGTCAAGCTTCTCAAATTCACAAATTTGCTATTTTACTCACATATGCCTCTATGGCATTTTTAGTTTCTTTTTATTTTCTTTGGAAACAACTTGAATTAGGTTTGATAATACTAGATAGGGTGTATAATGGTTTTCCAAACCACTAAACAAAGTAGAGGAGCTTAGGGTAAAGATTTAAAAAAATAGCCATAGGCACATATGCCTTTTTCTTATTTAACTTCTTTTTTATTTTATTTTAAGTTGGATGATGAAAAGAGGGGTGGGGTTTAGGGTTTAAGATTATTTCAAATACTAATAACAAGCAATCATGGAAATAGCACCAGAATTAAGCAAGATCACTATGTATCAAACTTAATTTAATAAAAGTTTTTGTTGGTTCCAAAATTTGGAAGTAGGGAAATTTATTTATTTTGTTTTGAATTTCCGGGATGTTACACGGCCCGAGGAATGCGCAACTTGGGAGCAGCCCGAGGCCGTCAGCATCAGATGGTCACGAGCAGCTTAACATTTGCTAAGTCGGCATGACTCCAGTGTCTTATTAAATTCAGATGTTGGGTATGGTCCAGATTCTCCTAGTTTTGGCAGTGGATTGGATAAGTCCTATATCAGCCACAATTTGGTTTTCTTGTTTGTTGGTATTCAGGATCTTCAGGGCGCCTTTGACCAATGTTGGCTAGCCTTGAACATTTTGTAAGCTGATATGTTTAGCCTTGAACAGGGCAGTTTATTTGTTTCTAGGAGAAGAAAATAGCACAACTCAACTCATTCACTGATATGTTTAGTAAAGACTGGTTGTGTAATGCCATGAAGGTTCGCCGTTCATCACCATAGTTGTTACACCCTATATCCTTGTTCCGAGTAAACTGTCCATACCATTATAGTTCTGCCTTGAGTTCCTGACTAGACTAGAGTGTAATACCTTCATCTATTCTTACTTTTAATCCAGGTTGTTGCCCAACTGAATCCATTACTGAAGCATCATAAGATTTCTGTTATCCATATTTTAACTTACTGATTTTTCTTATCCTCTACGGAGCAATCTAAACTGTACATTGAATTCTTAAATATGCAAATTGAATTCTTTTCTTGTAGCTATACAGTAGTTTTTAGTTTAGATTGCTAAGGTTAAGCAGAAACAAACAAAGCAAAGTCAAATCTGGGCATGATTAATGAATCATGCAATATCTTCCTGTTATTTCAGTTTTGATCACTTCTCTTCACTAGAACCTGAACATGACAACATATTTTTGTATGGAGACCACATTAAACACGTTACCCTGATCCTGTTAATGTTACTTAATTATGTAGAAAGTTAGTCCTTATCGTTACTTGCCATCCCTGTACCCATTATTTTAATTAACATTTAATAAAGTCTAGCTCAAAAAAGGCAACCTAGAGATCGGGGAGAAGAAATGGCGAAACACCCAGCGAGCGATCTGACATGATCCACTCTTTGGCTCCGTCTCCCCTGATCCCGCGGTAATTCGTGCTTTAGCAATCTTGTTTTTTTTTCCAGCGTTCTCTGGCCTAGGAGTGAAGATTGACCGGAGAATCGGAGGAATATTCAGCGCAGCAAGATGACCCAAGTAGAGATGGGGCACGCACGGTGTTTGACGAAATGTCCACACCAAGAAGTGAGGAGGCACAAAAAACGGAGCGGTGATTGACATGGCGACCAGCGGGTGTGTCCAAATGGCTGAGCACTCCGTCGACCCCACCGCGGTGGTGGAGGCCGGCGCCGTGGTGCATTCGGGCGCCGTGATTGGCAAGGAGGTCGTTGTCGGGTCCGGCACCGTGGTCGGGCCTTCGGTGTCTGTCGGACAGTCCACCAGGATCGGGTACGGTGTTTGTCCAGTTTGATCTGAGTGTGCATGAGAGCAAACTCTGTTTTGACTGGCAGTGCTCATTTGCTGCAAATGACTTGTCTGTGTACATGTGCAGGTACAATGTTGTTTTGAGCAAGCCGTTACGTGGGCGAGTTCTGTACTATCCACAATGGCGCTTGCATCGGTCAAGATGGTGAGCATTTGTTCACCTAGTGTTGGAAATGTGTAAATATGTCAAGTGGTACACATGGTATGTTGTATGTTCTACAACACTGCAAAGAACATGCCACATTATGTCAGATACTTGCACATGCTATGGTAGGAACACTGAAAGTTGCAGCGTCTAAGCTGATCACAGCATCCCAGTTTTTAAGGTCTTTTGTCTAGCGACATACTACATCTCTTTTTGTGGGGGTATCCAAAGCTTATTTGGACTGTTTATTGTCAGAAATTTCTTAAAGGCGGAGTGAGACTGGAAGAAACACTCATGTCGTACGATATGGATAGCAAGAAACTGCAAGTTATCTGCTGTCTTGGAGAATCCCAGGCGTGGAGATTCCAGCCTTACATTCCCTGTTTTGTGGAAAAGCCGTCGGCGTCAGATGGTCACGAGCATCTTAAGATTTGCTAAGTCGGCATGACTCCAGTGTCTTATTAAATTCAGATGTTGGGTATGGTCCAGATTCTCCTAGTTTTGGGCAGTGAATGATTGGATAAGTCCTATATCTACCCCAATTTGGTTTTCTTGTTTGTTGGTATTCAGGATCTTCAGGGCGCCTTTGAACAATGTTGTCTAGCCTTGAACATTTTGTAAGCTACCCTTCCATGTGTAATGACTAGTTATATGAATGAACCTAGTCGGTTAATCTCTTTCCTTTAAGCACTGATTGTTGTGGTCACTTGTTAGCTCTGCATGTGGCTAAATGTGAGACACTGGGCATCATATATGTTTGTAATTATTAGCATTTTCACCTCTTTCTGTTCATCTATGTGGCTGGAACCTTTACTCGTCCAACTTGTTATCCGTCACAGACAAAATTTCTATGTCACCCTGAATTGATAAAATTGGAAGTAGCATTCTCATATGTTATTTGAAATAGTTATCTCTTTTGTAGTAATTTAATACCTTGGGAGTCTTGGATCAACTCGTTACTGAGTTGTTGTATATATAGATAGTGATTCTTCCAGTTAAATCTTCATATATGGTGTCAAACAACATGTGCTAGACCAAGACAGAATTATATTTTTATTTATTTGTAAGTGAATATTATATTTATTTGTTTCTAGGAGAAGAAAATAGCACAACTGCACAACTCATTCACCGATATGTTTAGTAAAGACTGGTTGTGTAATGCCATGAAGGTTCGCCGTTCATCAACATAGCTGTTACACCCTATAGTCTGTTGTTTATCCTTGTTCTGAGTAAACTGTCCATACCATTATAGTTCTGCCTTGAGTTCCTGACTAGACTAGAGTGTAATACCTTCATCTATTCTTACTTTTAATCCAGGTTGTTGCCCAACTGAATCCATTACTGAAGCATCATAAGATTTCTGTTATCCATATTTTAACTCACTGATTTTTCTTATCCTCTACGGAGCAATCTAAACTGTACATTGAATTCTTAAATATGCAAATTGAATTCTTTTCTTGTAGCTGTACAGTAGTTTTTAGTTTAGATTGCTAAGGTTAAGCAGAAACAAACAAAGCAAAGTCAAATCTGGGCATGATTAATGAATCATGCAATATCTTCCTGTTATTTCAGTTTTGATCACTTCTCTTCACTAGATCCTGAACATGACAGCATATTTTTGTATGGAGACCACATTAAACACGTTACCTTGATCCTGTTAATGTTACTTATGTAGAAAGTTAGTCCTTATAGTTACTTGCCATCCCTGTGCCCATTATTAACATTTAATAAAGTCTAGCTCAAAAAAGGCAACCTAGAGATCGGGGAGAAGAAATGGCGAAACACGCCAGCGAGCGATCTGACATAATCCACTCTTTGGCTCCGTTTCCCCTGATCCCGCGGTAATTCGTGCTTTAGCAATCTTGTTTTTTTTCCAACGTTCTCTGGCCTAGGAGTGAAGATTGACCGGAGAATCGGAGGAATATTCAGCGCAGCAAGATGACGCAAGTAGAGATGGGGCACGCATGGTGTTTGACGAAATGTCCACACCAAGAGAAGTGAGAAGGCACAAAAAACAGAGCGGTGATTGGCATGGCGACCAGCAGGTGTGTCCAAATGGCTGAGCACTCCTCATTATTATCTTTAGCTTGAACTGATTTTACCTGATCCAAACTGCAGTATTGTACTGTACTGTTATTGTACTAATGATTACTAATGAAGCTGGAAACTACGAGCCTGTTTCTCTCCAGTATATGCAACACTTCAAGCGAAGCTGTAGATCACATTAGGACAGCACGAAACAGCTCATAACATTTTCTTTAGATTACAGTTGATAGGTATCCTACTTGAACTCATGCCCCAGTGTTTATACACACACCATTGAAAATTAACTAGCACACTTGACATTCATTTTTTCATATATAGTTCAAATTATCTAATTGAACCGAGTCACTTGCTTATTTTGAATAACTGGACAATTCACAATAAATTCAAAACTTAGATTCATAACTGTAATAACATTTCAACCTACACTAATGTTGAAATAATTAAGCATCTACCTTGTTGTTCATCCCTCTCGATAGAAACTTCATGCATATAGGAGGATTCACCTTGGCTACATATCTAATATCTCTACATGCGTACATATATATTAGCTTTAGAATATAGAGCCGACACTCGGTACTTTTACCGGTAGGACCGCAATAGTTCTTGCCGAACTATAACAAAGGGGATTGCATACTTGTACTTGCATAATTGGAAACAAGAAAGACCTGGACCTATATGTATTCATAGCACGTCTCATATAGCCTCATACTGTCACAGATGAAAGAACATATAATGCTTTGATGATATTAAAATCAGGCAAAGATCTCCAAAATAACTTGAGCAAATTATTGTTAAAATTACAAACTGCCTAATGCATCCAATCAGTTACATATTTTTGGCTTCTTCTTTGGATAGAGGCTTACCCATTCTCGAATTTCTTCGATCGGTGCAATGGTAGGTTGGGGCCAGACCCACATGTGTGGTCCGTTCATGCTCCAATCGCGAGGTAGCTGCTTTATGAGTTGGGTCCGGCCGTCGACGAGGCCATACCGGAACACGCGTCGCCCGAAAACGAAGTAGGCGCATCCGCCGACCATGCCCAGCCGGTGTGCATCCACGGCAAGGCTGGCAGGCGACCCGAGGAAGAGTACTCGGTCGCCTAAGCTCCATCCGTCTCTCACCGCCCATCGCATCACGCCGTCGGCGCCTTTACCGCCGCGTGCACGGTCACCGACATCACCGACGTGATGTCGACAGGAGCATGGCCACGAAGCCGGTCACGCTCAAGTAGGACGGATGCCCACAGCAGCTCGCCCCGGGACTCGAGGACGTAGTTATATTGACGAGCATACTTTTTTTCCTCGCTTTCGCTCCACCTCGACTGAAGCCCGGCGAATACGCCGAGGTTGTTCGGTGGGTCGGTTTGTTGCTTTCCCCCTCGTTGTTCGGTGGGTTAGTTTATTGCTTTTGCCTTGTTGTTAGGTGGGTCAGTTTGTTTCTTCTCCACTCGTTGTTCGGTGTGTCGGCTTGTGCTCCCCCCTTCCGCGCGTTTGCTGACGCCGTTTAGGGGAGGGAGGGGGGAACGGGGATGCTCTTGCATGCCCAAAGCAGCCAAGCCGTCGAGCAGCGTCTGCGCCGTTACCGTGGAGAGCCACGCGATAGACAGGGCCTCCAGCGTCCGACCGATCAGCGGTAGATAGCTCGCTCGGTCGAGAGACATCACCGGAAAGCAAACACGAAACACGTGCCAGCCAGCGTGAAAAAACAAACCGCACGCGCCCAAACCCAAAATCTAACGGTCCCGTCACGCACGTTCCGTCCGTCCGTCCAACGCCGCGCGGCATCGGATCCGCGTCACCGCGCTCGCCCTTTTCCGCCGGCGACCACCCTTCCAAAAGCGCGCCACGCAACCGGCGACGGACTGACGGAGGGATACATACATGCGACGGAAAACGACGGGCGAGGCAGGGAAGCGGCCGGCGGAAACGACAAAACGAAAGCCAGGAGGAGCCGCGAGGGCGGGCAGGCAAGCGGCGCGAGGGAGAGGCGACACGCGCGCACGCAAGCGTGACGGCCTTCACTTTCCCCGGTTACGCCGTCCGCCCCGGCCCCCCAGCAACTCGCCTTAAAACTAAGCTCGACGAGCCTCGGCTGTGGGCTCGCGACGAAGATCCACACGGCTGTGCCGCCAGCGCAGGCCACCCAGTTCCTGTCTCCGGCGCCCGTCGTGGGCACGCCCAGCGGCGCCGCGAGCACGAGGTTGCCACCATGGCTGCTGCGGCGGTCGCTCGCCTCCTGCTCTGTAGAAGAAGTAGAAGAGAGGTATCGGAAGTCGATGGTGGAGCGGGCGATCTGCCCCCCGCGCAGCGCAAGGAGCCACGGCGAGAACGGTGGACAGGCCGCCTCCGGCGAGAAGAGCGACGGCGCGGCGCCGTGCAAACGGCGTGGAAGCGCACGAAGTCGGCGGCGTCGTCGAGGCGGTTGGAGACGTCGAGGACGAGGTCCGGCGAGAGGTGGGCCCACGGGCGGATAGCTGGCGAGAGCCTCGACGTGATGCCCGCGTGGTTGTACTCCATCGACTCGAATCAGTAGAACCGTGGTTGCCTTCAAATCATCCTTTATTTTGTGTCGACTCTCTGCTCTAAAATCGTTTCCTGTTACAACTCGTACCCACAATCAGCAGCACGCGTCAGGACTCTTCCTTGAAGCTTCGTGTTTTGTTTCAGAAATCAGCCTTCCCATCTCTCGCCGGGAAAATCGACGAGAACACTTGTGCGCGGATGGGCTGGACTCGGTGGTGGCGCGCAGGTGACGTCCCTCCCGTCCATGGTCACAGTTCAAATGCGCGCATGCAACGAATGCGGACCGAGACGGGGGCTTTTCCTGATCGCTGGCGCAAGTGCCAGGCTGGAACCGTCTCACACGTTCGGGAGGGGGAGGGGGAGGTAGGCTGATTCCGTGCGTGACGCGGCCAGGCTGGCATCAATTGGACGACCGAGTCAATCTATTTTTGGCTCTGGACGACGAGGTCTGGCGAGAGGTGGGCCCACGGGCGGATAGGCGCCCGCGTGGTTGGACTCGAATCAGCAAAACCCGTACGTACGTGATTCGAGTCCAAATCCTTTCCCTTCCTTTCGTCGACCGCGTCGTGGTAGGCGCCCATGCAACTCTGAGGGTGGGGTCTTGAGATTGAAATACCATGGACTCAATGATAAACTCCACCGCGTCGTGGCGTCTCCATGCATGCATATAGATCCACGTACAGCTAGTCAATGCATGCATTACTTCTTTTTTTCAGTTTCATTTCCTTATTATACTAGTACATATATACTACCATGACTATCCACGGTACAAAATCACATCACACAACGTACTACCTCTAAGTCCATATACAGGCCACGAAGAAGATAGCCAGTAATTGTCGCATACAAGAGATATGTAAACTCCATCATCGAATATGCTAGCTTCCAATTAATAAGGCCTATTTTAAAAAAAAGGTAAAGCTAACCAAGGTTTGATAAAACTTTTGGAAAAAACCATCAATGTATATGATATCATATAGATATTGTATGAAAATATATTTCATGGTGTATCTAACATTATTGATTTTTATTGTAACTATTAATGATTTTTTCTTAAAAAAATTCTCAAACTTTACATAGTTTGATTTTGGAAAAAAAATAATATGAATAAGCCCTATTCACTGGAACATAGGTAGTAGTGTTTTGAATCTCCTAATCAAATTAGGACCATTCCTAGGGTAGGTTAGGAATCTCTTATGTGAGATTAGCCTTGTGAAAATACCAAATCATATTTCATGCTCGAGCCATCAGAATAGGGCTCCGTCAAATTTGACTGTCTCGACTCTAGCACATTCATAATTCTTTCCATTGTTCCTCTTATTTTCTTTTATTTTCTAATATTGTATTCTTCGATCTAAAATCTAGACCTTGACACATACACTGTTAAACACTATAACAAAACCCTGTACTTAAACCCTAGTCCAAAGCGTAGACTAAAACCTTAGACCTAAACCTGATTTTTGTGCTGTATTTTCCTCTTTACCCCAACCTCATTAGGAATCCATGCCAAATATATAGAGTTTTCGACGATTTTGCGTGTTATTTCATGTGCTCCCATGTTCCATGGGCCCCGCAACGGAAATATCACAACTTTTACACAAAGTTTTGATTTATGTGACTTCCCTATTTTTGTGATATAATAGGGCATATGAACAATAGAAACACAAAAGATAAATATATATAGATGGAAGTTTTAACCACCGGGACAAGAAGGGAGGTTGGGGTTTCATTATGTGAGATAGTGAGGATGATACAGTTGGTTAATTTAGGGGTTGGAAGACTAGATCATTTGCAAGATCCTTTACAAGATGAAGCTAGAGCATGCTTAAATGCTATGAAATGGGAAAGGAATTGGGGCATGACAAGAATTACAAATCGAGACGGACACACATTTGTTTTAACAATTGATTGCGGTAAATACACACGATCTTGCACCGAATGGAGTCCTTTTTAGAGAGATAAAATCTTTTGCTTGTCTAAATTTTAGTTTGTTTTTGATGTTTCATTGCGCAAGGGCTTGTAATAAGGTAGTAGTTTTTCTTCCAAATCATGGGTCGAAGATGGTGCATGAACCCCGAGCAGTATGGCCAGGTGATGCTCCTACGCGCATTCATCCATGACATGGTTTCCAGCGATTTGGCTGGATCTTTTGGTTAATGGAATGAGATGATTCCAAGTTTCATAAAAAGGAAGCCAAATTGTTAAAAAAATGGTTATGTTGCTTTCAAAAGGGAGTTTTTCACGATAAGTAGAGATACTTAATGCGATAAAGGTCGGTCTGTGAAAGAGGTACCACTTAAAAATTTATTATTGAATTTTAATTTTTACTAGCAACCTCATATCCCCATATTAGGAGTCCATGGAAAAGATTTAGGGTTTTCGTTTTCACGTGACTTCATGATCAGTACTCGCCAAAAATTTGGCCCCCCGAATTGCAGTTACACATAAATGGTCTGGGAAGTAGTCAGACTGCCTAGCTGCCTAGCTGCTACTTGAGTGCCTACAACCTCTGCACTTTCCCCGTTAAACCGCACCTAACTACATGGTAAATGCGCTTCTTCATTGTCGGACTTCAAAACAACCGACTGCTCTTATGCCCTCGCCTTCTTGGCTGCTACGACATGTGAGGCTTTATTGTATTGGATTTCTTGTGATTATCTCCCCTCCCGACTCCCGATGTAGCGGTTTCTGCACAACACAACAAGTGGGATCGTGCGAACTCCACCCGTTTTGACATTGCATTGTACAATAATCCTAGGTGGTTCAAATCACATCGCCAACACACCTATGGGCCTCACCCACTACGTTATCTCATCACACATGATGCCTTGTCCCTTTTCTCGTGCGTGAATCATATCCACCTGTTTCTCTCCCTCTTTTTCTTGTGTTAGCTACGTTGATAAACAAAATTTGTGCCATCGTCATCATGTTTGTTGGCCTGGCTTGACACTTGGCACCAACCTAAACCTAGCAGGAGGAGGCTCCAACACGTACGATTGTGGGTGGCGGATGCCGGTATTTGGATCCGGTGAAAGAGAGTGGCACATGTGAGGTGACATCGAGGATGGTGCGCGGCTTTGGGTGTGGCACCACTGACACCGTGGGATACCAATATAACATGGGTGATCAAGTTGACCTCGTAATTTTTTTTTGTCTTGCGTTGGCTAGAAGTAGTATGTTACCTCTAGGAAGCAACACTATATGGCTCATGGGCCCAGGCATGCATGCAGGCAGGGTTGGTCTCTAAAAGACAAGGAGAAGTCAAAAGCTCTAGTTTGGTTCGCTGTTGGTGGTTATTTAATTTTTTTTATCATCGTAATGAAATTCTACAAGTATTATTCTGATTTTTTTTAAAAAAAATCCACTATCGTTTACCGGTCGGACATTAAAATCAAATCGTTCGCCGGTGGGATGATAAAGTAATCGGTTCCTATGTTAAATACAGCATGCACCACTATTCATTTACTTCGTCTTCTCTCCATGGTCGCATCTCGCATGCAGATATGCTTCCGCTCCATTTCTACGTTAATTAGGCCATATATAAAAGTCTAGTACTCTTTTCCTTGTCTAGTATGATTAAATCTATGGATGTACTGTACATTTTTTGAGGATGGAGGAAGTACGGAGTACTTTTGTTCAGCGCAACCAAAAGTCGCTTCATTAATTCTACCGTAATTAACTGTCGCATCCTCCAACAAAACCCCTTGGTTTCTTCCCCTGACGCTGTCACACATGCATTCATTATTAACTCGGCCAGTGCATGCATGATTAAATCCTCCCAGTTGGGCATGGAGAAGTGTGGCATTAAACAAGTGAGCTCCATTGCTACCCGTCCATGTTTAGCCAATGAAAAGTTGATACTTACCAATGCATTAATTATGAGAAATTAGGATAGCTGGCTAAGCACTAAACAAAATTCCGGAACATCGAATATATATTTTTCTTAGAACGGAACACCGGGTAAATCCGCCATAGAGTTTGGACTTGAGCACGAAAATCCGCCATAGAGTTTGCAGAACATGACGTGTTATGGTGGAGGCGTGCTCAAGACATGTTTTGGTAGACAAATGTTTACGAGTTGCAGATGGAGCTAGAGCTAGAGCTACTCCCTCCGTCCACAAATAAGTGTACATGCGGGGTTTTCAAGACAAATTATGAAGTGAAGTGAAAAGTGCATTGGGAAGATGTATCTCTCCACTTCAATTATTTCACCTCCAATGAGCTAAGTGCTTGTAGAAAACAAGGAAAACATGTGCTTAATATTATTGGATTTGATTTCCGTGCGATGAGAGAGAAGCAATTAAAGTGCATTGGGAAGATAGGAGTACACTCTTTTGTGGACAAAGTTTAGAGGCTAGATGTCCACTTATTTGTGGACGGAGGGAGTAGGTAACATTTATCTTTTGGTTGGAACAGTTGAAAGCGGAGGTGGAGAATTTGACTGGGAATGATTTTGGCAAAGGCCCAACCCATCGACACCATCAGTTTTTCTCAAAAAACAAAAATAAAACCCATCGACACCAGTCACACCAAACGTCACCTCCCTCTCGTCTCGTCTCCCACCCACAGCCCCCATCCCCTTCCGCCGCCGGTTGATCCCGGCGGCTCCTCGCGCCGCCGACCAAATCTCCGGCTCCTCCTCTCTCTAGTCAACCCCGTGGAACCGCCAAATCACCAGAAGCCCTAGCCGCACTGGATTCCTCCCCGCCGGTGTCACAATTGCCATCATGACAGCCGCACCAGCCCCCCTCCTTCCCGGTACACCCCAGAACGAGCGAGGCACGGCGCTGCAGCTGAGGCCAGGTTCCAGCTCCTCGCGTGTTGGTGTCAGGCGGGATTACCATGGAGGCGCGGCCGGCGGGAGGGGGCCGGAGCTTGCGGCGGCGCAGGCTGGTAGGCGCCAAGGAGCTGCTGCCGGTCGCCCGCCCGCCTGCAGCTTCCGCTGTTGCCTAAGTCGACGCGGAGCGAGCTCCTCCCCAAGCTGCTGACGGCCGACACCTCCACGACTGCAGGCTCCTGCTGGTGAGGCCCCTTTCATCCTACCACAATTCTTGCAAAACAAATACACATCTTTTTTTGTCATACCGAATATGCTAGCAGGAGTCGAGAATCATGGCTGTTAATCTGTTGTGTGTCCTAACTGTTAGTAAATCGGTTCAGTGGTGTAGGTCACATAGTCATCAACTGACTTTTTTTTCCCGTCAATTCTTCTGGATAAATGTGCACAATCATTTTTAGTCATCTAATAAATTGTATTGTATGCACTTGGACTCAGACTGAAAAGAATTGCTCCCTCTATTGTGTTGCTCTCATCACGATGTAGTGGATAATTAGCTTTGAAGATGTGTGACTCTTAATTAAGGACAAATTGCTTACTGATTATCGTATCGGAATTATTGTCAAGATGCAGCAGTTATGCTTCTGAAATATTTACACTTATCTCAGGTTTATTTTTAACTGGATAGGTCTGCTTCAAAAGCACTGACAGAGAAGGCCTGTTTCAAAGGAACACATCTGTCTGTTGGTGCTTGAGCATCACACGTTGTGTGGTGCCGCACAAGCACAATGGGCAGTAGCAGGGTGATGATGGTCGTCGTGCTGCCGCACAAGCACAATGGGCAGTAGCAGGGTGATGGTGGTCGTCGTGGTGCCGCAAAAGCACAACTGCGTCTTCATCGCCAATGCCAAGAACATGGTCCTTGACTGGGGATTCTTTCTACGGCAACAAGTGAGTCTCTATCCAGGTTCATGCTCAGCGCTCTCGAGGTTGCCTTGCATGCTGCTGTTTTGATACATTGGGAAATCTTGTACTTTTTTACCAAATGACCGAATAGAGCTGAAAGAAGTTGAAGCCACCTTTTTTTCCATTTACACTGCTTTGATCACCAGGTTGTTTATAGTTAGGCCACTGTCATGGCGTCCTATTATTTTGTCTATTAATGGATAACTGGAGTCCACTCGCCGAAACTGGCAAACGGAATAAGTGATTTTTTTCAAGTGAAAGTGGTTTTAAATGATGATGGCATTTCTTTGTTTCATATGTTCAAGCTTCAGACATGGCTCAACTTCTTCAAATATCACCATAATTTAGTTTCTGCAGTTCTTGCATGACGCCTTCTTCAAATATCAAACTAAACCAAAATTGTCTAGTTATGGTGACCTAAATTGTCTAGTTATGGTGACCTGTACTACAAAGGGAAAGAGTTTGAAGTACTTTTGATTTGTTCTATTCTTGATGTCTGTAACGGAGATGTCCTTGTTTTCAAACCTAACTCACTGAGCACAATTCTATGCAGCGTATGCACTCAACATGTCAAACTTAGGGAAATGAAGCCAGGTATGCTGCTCCGAGAACTTAAAGAAGCTCCTGGCATGCTTGATGGTGCGCCACTTCCATGGCTTATAAACATGCAGGTATAGTACTTTTTAAAGCAAAACCATATGCAGTTGTTCTTCTGGTTGACAGTTCTTTTTGTTACTGGCCACTGTGAACTAACATAAAATTATTTTGCAGAGATATGGTCCTCCACCCTCTTATCCTTTGCTAAAGATTCCTGGAGTGAATGCTCCAATTTCTCTTGGTGCTACTTTTGGTTACCGACCCGGGGAATGGGGAAAGCATCCTGTGGATGAGGTAGGTATGCTACATAAAATCAATTTTGTGAGCTCGGCTGTAGTTAAATGTTTTCTCTAGTCAACTAGTAACTATGTTTTATGATCTACTTGTTTTGACTAACATCATGGGAGCTCCCCTATGGAGATTTTGGAAATATCTCTTCGGCGAGGAAAAGCTAGTTCTCCCTTGTAACCTGTTTGCATTCCACCTTGGCAGGATTCCTTCGGGCTGTTATGGTGGTGCTTGTCCGATTGACATACGCGTGATGGACATCCTCCGTGGCTTCCTGTCATATGCTGACAAACTCTACGACCCGACCATGGGGAAATAGCGCTTCGTTCAGGGCTGATGAAGTCGCAAGGGAGGTCCAAGCAACCCGCCAAGTTTGGGGTTTCTAGCACCAGCGGGCTGGTTGGCTGGTCGCCCTCTTCCACCCCATCTCCAAGGGCCCACTACCACCCACAGCCAAAGATCAATGCCCTACTGCTAGTGACGGCGTGTGACCGTGACTGGCTGGAGGAGCTTGCCATGACGCAAGGATGGCTGCGGGGAAGCATGGAGGATGAGCTGGTGGTCGCCTTCCAAGGCTGCTGCTGCCAGCAGTACGACTGGAGTTGCTGCCTCCGGCGTTTTTCGGCGACCACGCCCCAGAGTTCTACTGCCAGCCACAATTCTGGGCACCAATCTGAGCTGCTGCTACTCGTTATGAGGTCTCCATTCCCCCTACATGTAATTTTGCTAAAGTTCATATCTTTTTCCTGTAGAATGTGTAGGTAGGAGATGTATGATTCCACTGGTGTTGATTGATTGAAGTTTTGTTATGCAATTCGTAGGCACTAAATTAGTGTGAAGTGCTATTACGTGCCGTTTGTCCTAGATCGTGTTTTGGTTTGCAATTGGCTCCCAAATTTTAGCTAGGAAGTGATATTGATTGTGACTGTGATACATGTGTCAAGTTGGGATGCAACTGTTTTACAAACATTTACGTGGTTTTCAAGTTGATTGTATGTGGCAGGTCTTATAAATCTGTCGCTTTTCTGACACTCTGGATTATATTAGCCTTATTACTCAATATTCTTTTTTAGCTGCTATGCCGTAGTAGCCTTTGTACATATATTATAGTTTGTAGCCTTTGTACTTTCAAGATAACCAAGCATTGCTTGATTTTTCAGGGAGTGGAGCTTCAGAAGCTCATATTGGCTCATAACAACCTGGAAGTGCTAATAGAAGTCGTTAGAAATATCTTCTCTTGTGGTGTTTCATAAGCCACAACCAGATATGTTCCCTTGCTGCACAGGTGACAATAGTTTCTCTCTATGTTGCTTTCCTTCTGGTAGTGGCAAAATTTCTAATGTCATGTGGCTACAATAGATTATTTCTACTTTGATTATGTGTATTGAGCATGTTTACACTAAAGCGTGGAAGATTGCAATACTTGAGTTGATCCTTTTGTCCTGTTGTGCATTCACTTATGAGGAAGAAAATAGATGTCTTCAGTACACTGCTCTGTACATGTTATTATAGATCAGACCATGATCGCTACAACTGTGTGTTGTATCCCCTTGTTATCACATTTTACAATCCCGAAGTATATATGTTTTCCTTATCTTTTGGAAGTTTTGACTCAAGCGCACATGTTCAAGTCGTGCAATGCTCGAGTTGCTAATGTATTTGTTGGTCTTTGCTTGTTTTGGCCTAGCATTTCCATTATTTTTTGTGTAAGTGAACTTTGTTTTACTCATCTTTCTAGCAGTGGTCAAGAAACTTTGGCATAAGTGTTGTGCACTTAACCTTCTGATTGTGTAATCGTCATTCATTTTTCCCAGAAAGCTGGCTTGTCATGTTTGGGTAGATTTGGCAATATGCTTGCAGCATTAGTTTAGCCTTAGTTACAGGTGTTATGTGCATAATGCATGTATTTGATGTGCTACTACTTGAGTAGATATATTTTAGTTTCTTAGATGGAGAAACATCTTTAATTGGTTAATTTGGGCTTGATGGTTTACTATGATTTGTTCCATCGAATCCCCAGGTAACTGATGGTAATTAAAGAATGCATTGAATCCCCAGTTAACTGATGGTAATTAGGATTTTTCTTACAAATATATTAGTTTGTTCAGTTGGTAGAGGACGTTCAGCGGTCAAATGTAAAACCCTCAGCACTAACTCTCTCTTGCAAGCACTAGTCATTTGGTTGTTGCCTGCTTCAGATTATCTTTGTTAGAAAGCAACTGCCGTCTTAACATGATATGCATGCATATTCAGGTCTGATGGTTCAAAGACGCTGATGTTCACGAGTATGGTTCAAGGCCTAATCCGAGTAATGGTTGTGATCTGCATGCATATTCAGGTCGGAGATACAAGACATGAATTCATGTTTTTTCATGGCAAGGTATAATACTAGATGGTTTGCATGCATCTGATGATTCATCAATACAAACTTATGTCAGGAGCAGATATTTGGCCATTGAGCCCTAGGTTAATTCTTACAAAATTTTCTGTTTTAACTGATGAAATCCCTTTATATTTAGATTCACTATTAATTTGCTTGGAATTTTTAAATACTGCCTATAACATTGGCATTGCATGTTTACATTTTAAAGTTATCTGGTTATCGATTCAGTCAGTGCATGCAAGGTTTTCAAAATTTAGAGGTTTGCTTCTCCCTGTAGAGGTTTGGACAAAAATCCTTCATGTATGCAGTATGCTTGTTAATTGTGCTTGTGAAAAATGTAGAATTTTGTGTAATATCTGAGTTATATCTTTCCATTCAAGATAATATGTTACTCTTTTATTTGTTGTGGTTCTTGCTACACCAATCACAGAATTTGTACACTGAAACCTTTGAATTTAATCATTGTTGTCTTTTCGTAAGTTGTCAGATTTGTGTGATCATTTTTAAGTACTTATATGCTTCGTTCTATTCAGGCTGGTTTTACTGGCATTGGTTTTTGTGTTGCCTACCAAGGTCTTCAGTAGTAGACTTCATGAGTCATGGCATTTAACTTCTTAATGCAGGTCAGTCATATTTTATCTGAGGAAAACACTTGTTTGTTGAAGTACGTAATTGCATGGCCGTATTATTTCTCACTGCTAGTTTTCTAAACTACATAAATTACAGTAGCTGATGTCGTGTTGGCACCGACAGTAGGACCTACTACAGGAAAACATACCTATGTGTAGTATTATAATTTGCACTTAGTATTCACCATGGTTTTAAAGGCGTCGCCTAAGCGTCGCTTAGGCGTCCGAGCAGTCGAGGACGGCAGGGCGTCGGGCTCGCCTTTGGTTTCTGATGAAGGCGTCCAGATTCCCTCGCCTAGGTGTCGAAGTCGTCGCCTTCCTCGCTTCTGGACGCTCTGCTCGCGTTGGGACGCCATCAACAGGTGAGCGGGAAAGAGAGCTGGTGGTGGGAAAAGTGAAATTGGGGCCAAATTGGAGGGAAATTGGGGGGGATTGAGAGGGTAAAGAGAGGAGAGAAGGAGGGGAACACACTGTGACCTAAATCGAGTGGATTGAGAGAGAGAGAGGAGCTCTCTCTTCTCCGGCGGCCAGCTCCTCCTCCAGCCAAGCTTCCGGGCATCTCCTTCCGAGTGTCCTAGGAGTTTGCAGCACCGCCGGGCGCCGCGGTGGCTGACTCTCCGCCCGGCCTCCTCCTCCTCCTCCTTGCCCCATCTCGGATGGCCTCCTCCGACGGCAGCAGCAGCTGCGGGGACAGAGATGTCGAGGTTGAGTTGCGCGTCTTTGCTCGTCCAGCCCCGTCTCGTTGGGCCGGTTGGGCCGGGGATAATTCGTTTTTGCCCTTTAAGTATACTGGGTCGGAGCCCTTTCCTTCGCTTTGCTTCGACTGACGGCGTCGCCTTGCCTTGCGCCTTGAGCGCCTATGCGTCCAGGCGCACCCCCACCAGAAGGCGTTAAGGCGTCGCCTTTTAAACCATGGTACTCACTGTGCTGTCATGTAGTATTATTTCCTAGACTTATCTTGTTCATTGGTTCCATGAATACATTGCTGTGAATTTGTGATCATTCCTTGTAATATTTACTCATTTAGAATCCTGTTTATGGATTTCTTCGTTGATCCTGTAGATACACAACTATTGAAATCTGATGCGTTAGTTATATTTGCAGGGGGATCCGAAGCCACTCAATTGAGCTGCTCCTGGCTAATGGTATTCTCCTACTGTGTATCTCCTCAATTCAAATTATGTGCTTGATAAAAATAATTAGGCCGAATGTATGTGGGCTGCGATAGCCGGCTTCAGCCAAATTGAGCGGGCCAAGGTGTTAGGAGAGGCCAATTTATTGTTTGAAAGCATGATGCGTGGATTGTTGCTCTGTTCAAGCATCAATCTTTTTACCTGGGATACTGCTTGATTGCCACTGTTTTTGTGCCTTGAACTGTTGTAGCTCCTTAAGTAAAACACCAAATATATTGAAACTTTACTCATGTGTCAAGCATTTCTCGGTTGTGTTTTTGCAAGTTGCGATGTTCTTGTTAGTTATATTGAAACTTTACTTGCTTTGGTATGTGGATATCCACAAGTTAATTATGTATTTTGCAAGGATAAACTATTAGGCTGGCATAGTTTCTTTGAAAATTGCTACTGCTAAGAACTATTGTTAGCTTTAATCTAAGAACGTTCTTCTATCTTGCTATTTTGTGAGAAAAATAACCTTTCAATGAGAAGTAATCTGTTGATGTTGAAGCATATAAACTTCCAAGTTCTTGCCGAAAATTGCAGGCTATTTTTCGTTCCTTTCTTTTGTCAGCTTTATTGCATGGAAAATCTGTCTAAGTTCTTCTCCTTGTGCATTAAAAAGTTGATTGTATGTTTTGGGTCTTATAAATCTGTTGCTTTTCTCAGTCTCAATTATATGTATCAGCCTTATTTCTCAAAATTCTTTTTAGTTGCTATGCCGTAGTAGCCTTTGTACATAGGTATTAGGCATGTGGTCTCGGTACTTTATGCATGGGGCCAGGTTTCCTTTCTACTTTCAAGGTAACCAAGCATTGCTTGATTTTCAGGGAGTGGAGCGTCAGAAGCTTATGTTGGCACATAACGACCTGGAAGTGCTAAGAGAAGACCTTAGGAATGTCTTGTCTTATCTTGTGGTGTTGCATAAGCCACAACCAGATATCTTCCCTTGCTGCACAGGTGAGAACAGTTTCTCTCTATGCCGCTTTGCTCCTGGTAGTGGCAAATCTTCTAATGTGATGTGCCTACATTAGATTACTTCCACTGTGATGATGTGTATTGAGCATGTTGATATTCAAGCATGGAAGATTGCAATATTTTTAGTTGATCTTTGTGTCCTATTGTGCGTTGACTTATCAGGAAGGAAATAGATGATCTTCAGTACATCTCTCTGTACATGTATTTATAAATTAGACCATGATCAGTACAACCGCGTGTTGCATCCACATGTCACATTATACAACCCCGAAGCATTTTCTTCTTCTTTTCCCTTGGCAGTTTTAAATCAAGAGAACATGTTCAAGTCGTGCAATGCTCGAGTTGATAATGGATTTGTTGGTCCTTGTTCTGGCCTAGCATTTCCTTTTTTGTGTGTGTAAGTGAACTTTGATTTACTCATGTTTCTAGCAGTGGTAAAGAAACTTTGGCAGAAGTGCTGTGCATTTAACCTTCTGATCGTGTAATCTTTATTCCCAGATTACTGGCTTGCTATGTTTGGCTAGATTGGGCAGTATATGCTTGTAGGATTAGTTTAGCTTGAGTTTCAGGTGTTATGTGCATAATGCATGTATTTGATGTGCAGCCAATTAAGTAGACATATTTTAGTTTCTTAGATGGAGAAACATCTTTTGACTAATTTTGGCTCGATGGTTTAGGATGCATTGTGCCATTGAATCCTCTTCACATAAAGTTATCCGGCTAACGATTCAGTGGGTGCATGCAAGGTTTTCAAATTTTTAGAGGTTTGCCTCTTCCTGTAGAGGTTTGGACGAAAATCTTTCATGTATGCTTGTTAATTGTACTTGTGACAACAGTAGAATTTTGTGTAATATCTGAGTTGTATCTTTTCCTTCAAGATATCATGTTACTCTTTTATTTGTTGTGTTTCTTGTTACACCAATCATGGAGTTTGTACACTGAAACCCTCCAAGTTAACCACTTTTTTTTCTTGTAAGTTGTCATATTTGTGTAATCATTATCAAGTACTTATATGCTTTGTTCTGTTAAGGCATTGGTTTTGGTGCTGCCTACCAAGGTCTTCGACATGTATTAGAGTTAATGACATTTAACTTGTCAATGCAGGTCAGTCATATTTCATTTGTCAAAATTTAGAAAACGCATGCTTGTTGACGTACCTTGTTGTATGTCCATATTATTTCTCACTGGTAGTTGTCAAAACTGCATAAATTACAGTAGCTGGTGTCGTGTTGACGCGGACCCACTGCAGGAAAAGATACCTGTGTGTAGTATCATAATTTGTACTTAGTATTCACTCTGTTGTCGTGGTTTATTTACTCAGGTGTCGAGCATTTGTTGTCTATGTTTTTGCAAGTTCTGATATGCTTGTTTGTTACAATGAAACTTTACTTGCTTCGAGATATGGATATCCACAAGTTAATTCTGTCTTTAGAAAGGATAAACTATTAGGCTTGCATAATTTTTTTGGAAAACTGCTACTGGACAGGTTGGTGTCTCGTTAGCTTTGATCTAAGAACTTTCTTCTATCTTGCTATTTTGTGAGAAAAATAAGCTTCCTTTTGGTAGCTTTATTGCATGGAAAATCTGTCTAAGTTCTTCTCCTTGTGCACTTACTGCATTATAGACATCCTGTAGCGTGTAGCAATATTGATTTCCGTAGATGTAAATGAATGCTTACACAAACACTCTGGTTTTTCCTGGTATGATTTTACAGGAATGGTTGTTCTAGATTTACCTTTTCTTTGACAAAGTTGATATTATCACGTGACTTGCTATGAATAGAAACTTCTTATTGCGCCTACGAGGCCTGTGGCAATTTTTTGGCGGATTCCCGTGTACTGCATGTATGTTATGTTCTATAGTACACGAATTTCCTATTTATCTGTTGGATGTATTGTGTAACTCCTTTTGAAATAGCTATTTTGTTTTGATAGGTGGGTGCGGACATGGTTTTGTCTTCACAGGGTTTGATGTTGCTGATCTTTCGTAAGATTCTCCTGATGGTGCCGAGGGTCTGGATTCCTCGGCTGCACATGTTGCAAATTTGTTGTCTACCGAGCCTGCAGACGATATGGTTCCATGCCAATTTGTGTTTCTTTACTTCAAATCCATTCTTATCAAGCAAACACCAGATATGGAAGAGACTTCCTGCTTGTTATTCATCCATTTCTCTATTTTGTGTTGTGGGCATTTCTAGATGCTTGTAAAGCTCATGGATATTCCCAAGATACATGCTAATTTGTTCTCATGCATATTCCCAAGATACAAGCTAATCTGTTCTCATATAGTCATATATTGATAGCTCAATAGAATGGACACTGTTGGGGTCTTATTTATAACTAAAACTTCTCACCCTGTTATTCTTATCATAGCCGTCAAGCTTGGCATTGGTGGCTTTAGTATGGCTGCTGCCTCTAGGACTTGCTTTACTCATGGAAATATGGAAATGACAATCCATATCCTGTGAACCTAAGTGTGGCTGCTGGTCTATGTGGCTAGAGTAGTATGCTTATATCTACAAGTTTCACCGCAGGTGATGCCTTGTGGCTGATCCACTTCGTGATGTGTGGTCATCTCAGGGCATTCTGCTTTGTCATGGAAAAGGTGCATATTTGTTCCATGTTTTTATAATCACCTTACTGGAATGCATTCATCACGTTGTATGTCTTCACCATGCATTTAATGATCCATCCTTCACTTGGAGCTAGTCGCCAAAGCTTTATACCACCTCTTAGTAACTGAGTTATAATCTGTATTTTTGGATGTTCTCTACGTGAAGAGTCCAAAGCTGCAATTCAGCCTTCTTATCATATTTATGACATGATGAATTCATGTAAGTTGATTAGCAGTCTTCAATTGCTTAAAAAGCACGGCGGTAGATGTCAGTCTTGTTAAACATGATGTCCTCTGCCATGTACATGAGTGTGCCCAGATTTTGTATAGTGCTTGAAGGTGCTATTTGTGTGGATAGATACATGGCCTCTGTTATTAATGGTTCTTTTTTTTATCCTTTCAGCAACCTTGAGATACCAAGCTGATATGTCCAGTCATCTGCACCAAGAATACAATTTCTTGACTGCCTGTGCTGCTAGAACCTGTAGCTGCTGCCTGCAAGGTGATGCATCACTTGGAAAGGAAGTAAGCCAGAAGACCGTGGGGATGTCATTGTATATACTACACCTTGGTCGCGGAGCCGCCTCTATGCAGCCGATGCGAAATATATAGTTGGAATGTGATGGGTTTGCCTTGGCATTGATCATTGTATAGATTTCTTGCAGATTGTATGTCACTTGGGTTGAGTTCTATGCAGTATTGCCTTAGGCCCTTAGTTGAAGTTATTTATTTGTTGTGCAGGTTTAAATGTTCAAAAAATAGGCAAGATCATGCCAAAAATTTTATAGATTGACCAACTTATTTATTGAAAGAAAATCCTGCTGATATTTGTAAACAAGTAGTGATAAGAAACCGTTGGCAAGTGGTAGATTGGAAGCAAGAACCTGTGATGGCAAACAACCGCATGACTTGTACTGTATGCCATACTGTTATTTGGTATTTGCCGTGTGGTGTAGATGTCCAAAGAGCAGTGACGGCAATGCTGAAATTTTGAGCTTAAATAGTATGGACCTTTTGCTATACGAAATGTTTTTTTTGTTATCGAGTCAGCTTTTCTACTCGTGTACGCGGAGGTAGCTGTCATCCAATTCGTTCCATGTTCATGTGTGTTTGATAATGGAGAGGCAGCTTCACATCTTTGGTGACATATCCTTTTTAGAACGCCGGACCAGATTGAACCAGATCTCAAACTTAAAAATTCAAACTCACTGTTGATTCTCGTCAAAATAGGAAAAACTCTGCGTCACCGATTCCAGTGTTGACTTAGGAAGAGTAGGACAGCTGGCCATGCCGATTCTTGTAATAAGGTCTTAGATTTCCCTGGTTTCCCTTGATATGATTCATAATTTGCTGATCCACGGTTATTAGATTTTTCTAGCTAGCTAGTTTAGAACCGTGAGCCATATCCTTTGGTCTAAAGAAAAAAATCGTGAGAAACGTTTCTTTGCTACAACAGAGGATGTGTCCAACTTTCCAATACCAAAAAGGAAGAAAATTTGATGCGCATCTACAAGTGTAATTAACATTTTGGAAGTTATTTACCAAGATACATGTAGGTTCTTGTTCTGCGTAAATATGAATGGTCACTCAAAAACAGATGCATAAGTTTGTGTCGCATAAAGAGCTGGGGCATCCAGAAGTATGTAAAGCATAAAGAGAAGGTCCAACTTAGCTAACTCTGTAACGTGGAAAGAGCGGGCCAAGCTAACCCAGGCAAGCAGAAAAAGTATGGAACGAGAAAGAGAGAGCCGGTCCAGCTTAGCCAAATCATGAAAACAAGCAGCTCGATGTTTGTTATTTATTGGTTGGGTGTCTTGGATTCCACCCTAAAATTAAGCAGACCATTGCTCTTCTCCATGTTGCTGCAATTATGGGAGGCCAGCACAACAATCCGTGGGACAGTCAATCCCACTCGTTCATAGGAGCAGCCAAGAGAAGAAGAGAACCGTTTGATTGAAACCACGCCTGATTCATCCAGACTGTCAACCTCTATTCCCTCCAAAACGAATCTATAAGTATGAGGCCATGCTAAATCCGCGGGCGGCATCGCGTGCGTGACTTGTGACTATCTATCCTATAAAAATAGGGTTGAGCTCCCTAAGACGATGTGATCAAGTTACCCAACCGAAAGCCCCTCTTAATAGTGCGGCTATCTATCCTATAATCCGGTCTCCCATCAACCACCTTGAGACCGGTAAAAGGAAAACCTATCAAGGTCATACCTGTGCCTTGCGCATCCCGCTTGATCTTGATGATAACTCTTCAAGCTCTACACAAGCCGGAATGCCTTACTTGATCATCGTTGCTTTGTGAAGACTCGCAAATGCACCCCCATCGACGGGGAAGAGGAAGAAGAAGGAGGACGACGAGGAGGGTCAGGTGGCAGCGGCGGCGGGGCCGTGGGCGAGCGTCCCCATCGACCTCCTCCCGGAGATCCTGTCGCGGGTGCCCTACCGCTCGCTCTGCCGGTTCAAGTGCGTGTCCAGGGCTTGGCTCGCGCTCTGCTCCGACCCCGCCGTCCGGAAGAGGTCTCCCCAGGCGCTCTCCGGCTTCTTCTGCTACAGAGGCAGCAGCCCCGCCCACTCGCGCCTCGACTTCCTCAACCTGTCCGGGCGGGGGCGGCCGCTGGTCGACCCCTCGCTCAGTTTCGTGCGCGGCTACCAAGAGGTGACGCCTCTGCACTGCTGCGGCGGCATCCTCATCTGCTACTGCCGGAGAGTCCACATGAAGGAAGCTGAATACGTCCTGTGCAACCCCGCGACCGAGGAAATCTGGGCCGTTCTGACTGTGCCTCGTAATGAACTGCTACCGGGACTCAACAAGACCCACCTGTGTTTCGACCCTACCATTCCCCGCCGCTTCACAGTGTTCGTGTTCATGCAAAATTGTACTGGGATCAGCAGAGTGGAGGTGTACTCCTCGGAAACGGGACAATGGACATCCATGAAGAGCGAGTGGAGTCCCGGGACTGTCGAGGATTCAAGATGTGTCTTCTTTAATGGCGCTCTGCATTTGACTACTCGTCCACGCTCGCTGGACCAAGAGGGGAAACTGTTACGCTGGATGGTTACGGTGGACACCGAGGGGAAGACTTGGAGGAGAATTCAAATGCCACACGACATTGATTCTTCTGGTTGCATTTGGCAGTCGCAGGGGCGACTATGCGCTGCGCATATACGCCACGAATACGGTTTCCAGCTGTCATTTTGGGTTCTTGAGGATTATGCTAGCGGAAAGTGGACCTTGAACCACACTGCCAGCATTTTGGAGCTGTTAGGAAGGCCTCGCTTCGAAGTTGGTGAACGTTACATGTTAATTGCAATCCATCCAGAACATAATTTGATTTTCCTGAAAGGCGGAGTGAGACTGGAAGAAACACTCATGTCGTACGATATGGATAGCAAGAAACTGCAAGTTATCTGCTCTCTTGGAGAATCCCAAGCATGGAGATTCCAGCCTTACATTCCCTGTTTTGTGGAAAAGCCGTCAGCGTCAGATGGTCACGAGCAGCTTAAGATTTGCTAAGTCGGCATGACTCCAGTGTCTTATTAAATTCAGATGTTGGGTATGGTCCAGATTCTCCTAGTTTTGGGCAGTGAATGATTGGATAAGTCCTATATCTGCCCCAATTTGGTTTTCTTGTTTGTTGGTATTCGGGATCTTCGGGCGCCTTTGAACAATGTTGTCTAGCCTTGAACATTTTGTAAGCTACCCTTCCATGTGTAATGACTAGTTATATGAATGAACCTAGTCAGTTAATCTCTTTCCTTTAAGCACTGATTGTTGTGGTCACTTGTTAGCTCTGCATGTAGCTAAATGTGAGACACTGGGCATTATAAATATTTGTAATTATCAGCATTTTCACCTCTTTCTATTCATCTATGTGGCTGGAACCTTTACTGTCCAACTTGTTATCTGTCACAACAAAATTTCTATGTCACCCTGAATTGATAGAATTGGAAGTAGTATTCTCATATGTTATTGAAATAGTTATCTCTTTTGTATTAATCTAATACCTTGGAGTGGATCAACTGTTTTGAGTTGTTGTATATATAGACAGTGATTCTTCCAGTTAAATCTTCATATATGGTGTCAAACAACATGTGCTAGACCAAGACAGAATTATATTTTTATTTATTTGTAAGTGAATATTATATTTATTTGTTTCTAGGAGAAGAAAATAGCACAACTGCACAACTCATTCACTGATATGTTTAGTAAAGACTGGTTGTGTAATGCCATGAAGGTTCGCCGTTCATCAACATAGCTGTTACACCCTATAGTCTGTTGTTTATCCTTGTTCTGAGTAAACTGTCCATACCATTATAGTTCTGCCTTGAGTTCCTGACTAGACTAGAGTGTAATACCTTCATCTATTCTTACTTTTAATCCAGGTTGTTGTCCAACTGAATCCATTACTGAAGCATCATAAGATTTCTGTTATCCATATTTTAACTTACTGATTTTTCTTATCCTCTACGGAGCAATCTAAACTGTACATTGAATTCTTAAATATGCAAATTGAATTCTTTTCTTGTAGCTATACAGTAGTTTTTAGTTTAGATTGCTAAGGTTAAGCAGAAACAAACAAAGCCAAGTCAAATCTGGGCATGATTAATGAATCATGCAATATCTTCCTGTTATTTCAGTTTTGATCACTTCTCTTCACTAGATCCTGAACATGACAGCATATTTTTGTATGGAGACCACATTAAACACGTTACCTTGATCCTGTTAATGTTACTTATGTAGAAAGTTAGTCCTTATAGTTACTTGCCATCCCTGTACCCATTATTAACATTTAATAAAGTCTAGCTCAAAAAAGGCAACCTAGAGATCGGGGAGAAGAAATGGCGAAACACGCCAGCGAGCGATCTGACATGATCCACTCTTTGGCTCCGTTTCCCCTGATCCAGCGGTAATTCGTGCTTTAGCAATCTTGTTTTTTTTTCAACGTTCTCTGGCCTAGGAGTGAAGATTGACCGGAGAATCGGAGGAATATTCAGCGCAGCAAGATGACACAAGTAGAGATGGGGCACGCATGGTGTTTGACGAAATGTCCACACCAAGAGAAGTGAGAAGGCACAAAAAACAGAGCGGTGATTGGCATGGCGACCAGCAGGTGTGTCCAAATGGCTGAGCATTCCTCATTATTATGTTTAGCTTGAACTGATTTTACCTGATCCAAACTGCAGTATTGTACTGTACTGTTATTGTACTAATGATTACTAATGAAGCTGGAAACTATGAGCCTGTTTCTCTCCAGTATATGCAACACTTCAAGCGAAGCTGTAGATCACATTAGGACAGCACGAAACAACTCATAACATTTTCTTTAGATTACAGTTGATAGGTATCGTACTTGAACTCATGCCACAGTGTTTATACACACACCATTGAAAATTAACTAGCACACTTGACATTCATTTCTTCACATATACTTCAAGTTATCTAATTGAACCGAGTCACTTGCTTATTTTGAATAACTGGACAATTCACAATAAATTCAAAACTTTGATTCATAACTGTAATAACATTTCAAGAATATTCCACACTAATGTTGAAATAAGAATCTCCCTTGTTGCTCGTCCCTCTCGATAGAAACTTCATGCATATAGGAGGATTCACCTTCGCTACATATCTAATCTAATATCTCTACATGCGTACATATATATTAGCTTTAGAAGCCCATGCCATCACTTTACCCTAGGGCCCCGGAAAATATAGAGCTGGCACTGGTACTCTTACCGGTAGGACCGCAATAGTTCTTGCCGAACTATAACAAAGGGGATTGCATACTTGTACTTGCATAATTGGAAACAAGAAAGACCTGGACCTATATGTATTCATAGCACGGCTCATATAGCCTCATACTGTCACAGATGAAAAAATATATAATGCTTTGATGATATTAAAATCAGGCAAAGATCTCCAAAATAACTTGAGCAAATAATTGTTAAAATTACAAACTGCCTAATGCATCCAATCAGTTACATATTTTTGGCTTCTTCTTTGGATAGAGGCTTACCCATTCTCGAATTTCTTCGATCGGTGCAATGGTAGGTTGGGGCCAGACCCACATGTGTGGTCCGTTCATGCTCCAATCGCGAGGAAGCTGCTTTATGAGTTGGGTCTGGCCGTCGACGAGGCTATGGCGGAACACGCGTCGCCTGAAAACGAAGTAGGCGCATCCACCGACCACGTCCAGCCGGTGTGCATCCACGGCAAAGCTGGCAGGCGACCCGAGGAAGAGTACTCGGTCGCCTAAGCTCCATCCATCTCTCACCGCCCATCGCATCACGCCGCCGGTGCCTTTTACCAGAGCGTGCACGGTCACCGACAGCGCCGACGAGATGTCTGTAGGAGCGTGGCCACGAAGGAAGTCACGCTCAAGTAGGACGGATGCCCAGAGCAGCTCGCCCTGGGACTCGAGGACGTAGTTGTATTGACGAGCGTACTTTTTTTCCTCGCTTTCGCTCCACCTCGACTGGAGCCCGGCGAATACGCCGAGGTCGCCCTGCATGAACAAACTCCAGAAGTACTCGCCGACGCAAACTAGCACCTTACCCTCGTGATACACGGCACCCGAATCTGAACGACGGTCTGTTGGGACCTCTAGAACCCTTTTCATGATGCTCCACGCCGCATCAAGTGGGCGCAGGATTGCCGCCATGAACTTGGACGTGGACTTCTCGAACAGGAACGTGTAGAGAAAGACCGTGCCGTCGCCGTAAACAACGCCGCGCGCATTCTCCATCGCCGCCGTGGTCTCGCCGTCGTCGGGGAAGGGATGCAGCGGGGTGACTGCCCTGGTGAGAAGGTCGATGAGCCTCGGCTCTGGGCTCGCCACGAAGATCCACACGGCTGTGCCGCCAGCGCAGGCCACCCAGTTCTGTCGATCTCCGGCGCCCGTGGAAGGCACGCCCAGCGGCGCGGCGAGCACGAGGTTGCCACCATGGCTGCTGCGGCGGTCGCTCGCCTCCTGCTGGGTAGTAGTAGAAGAAGAGAGGTATCGGAAGTCGATGGTGGAGCGGGCGATCTGGCCCCCGCGCAGCGCAAGGAGCCACGGCGAGAACGGTGGACAGGCCGCCTCCGGCGAGAAGAGCGACGGCGCGGCGCGGCGCCACGGCGTGCAAACAGCGTGGAAGCGCACGAAGTCGTCGGCGTCGTCGAGGCGGTTGGAGACGTCGAGGACGAGGTCCGGCGAGAGGTGGGCCCACGGGCGGATACCAGCTGGAGGCGAGAGCCTCGACGTGGTGCCGGATCTGCACGACGACGCGTGGTTGAACTCCATCGACTCGAAGCAGCACAACCGTGATTGCCTTCAAAGCATCCTTTTATTTTGTACGTGTCGAGTCTCTGCTCTAAAATCGTTTCCTGTTACAACTCTTACCCACAATCAAATCAGCAGAACGCGTCAGGACTCTTCCTTGAAGCTTGGTGTGTTGTTTCAGAAATCAGCCTTCCCATCTCTCGCCGGGAACTTGTGCGCGGATTGGCTGGACTCGGTGGTAGGCGCGCAGGTGACGTCCCTCCCGTCCATGGTCAGAATTGAAATGCGCATCCGAGACGGGGGCGCGGCGCGGGCGTTCCATCGGATCGACCGACCGACCGAGACCGATCGGGGCTTTTCACCGACCACGCTGGAACCAGCTCCACGCGCGCGGCGCGCTCGATCGCAATTAATCCTCCGTCTCAATCGATTCGACGACCGAGTCTTTTTCAATCTATCTCCCTCCGCCTCGATCGCTGATTAATTCCTTTTTCTCGCGCACATACTTTGCTTCGTGGGCCCGCCTCGATCGGATCCTATTTTCCAATCACGCTTTTCTTCCTCCCATTTCTTTTCTTTTCTTTTCTTTCTTTCTTTCTTTCTTTCTTTCTTTCTTTCTTTCTTTCTTTCCTTTCCTTTCTCAAACGCGCGCGCGTGCATGCCTTCCGTCAATCAGTTCGGCCTAATCAGCAGCACCTGCTCCATCAGATTCAACAAACGTACGTATATACGCGCGTGCATCCATCTATCCATATATATATAGTATAGTATGGCACAAGCTAGCTAGCTGCTCCCTTTTTCTTTTTTTCCCCCTCCTCCGTTACGTACGTACGTTCTTGTGTGCGTGCCTCTTTAATCGTACAAATCTCACCGGCGGAAGCAAGCGATGGGTCCCGCCGTCACGCCCGCTGCCACCAACAAAGAAGCCGGCCAAGCCGAATAACCTCGCTAAGGCAGGTTTCACGGTGGACGAGCTAGCGTCGGGCCTAGCCAGCAAGCTGGAACACCGAACACGAGCGGCGGAAAAGCGAACAACCCGCACCATCGCTACCTGCGCGTGAGCCGAGGCAAACGGCGACTTGCTCCGTCACGTCGTGGCCCCGGCGCGTCGTCAACCGGCTAGCTCCGTCACGTACGTGATGGACGCCCAGAGCAGCTCGCCCCGGGACTCCAGTTCGTAGTTGTATTGACGAGCCTACTTCCTTTCCTCGCTTTCTCTCCACCTCGACTGGAGCCCGGCGAAAACGCCCCTGCATGAACAAACTCCACAAGCAGTGGCGGACCTAGCAATTCTTCAATGCCTGGGCACACTGCAATTTTTTTTTTCAATTTAATATACCAAGAACGGCGCATATCATATATTTGGATAAATATCGTGTGAATACAATCAATAATGTTTCATAGATCATACAATTAGAAACATGAAGTAAAGCAACAAATATCCTGTTGAATATTGCCCACACGATGACATGGCCAAACTTTCGACAAGCAGCGAATACAAAGTTCAGTATGCACATTTCATTGTTCAACAACCGCACACACACCACTGAGAATCTACTAGATAGAAAATATAATAGTAAATAAATTGTATAGCAATGCATTCAAATATAAACATATTGGAGATAATGGAGCAGACCAATAATAATGTGCTAATTAGGTGTAGGATAATTGTCCTTTTCTGATTTTCAGTGGCTTAAATATGTTTAACAATTAAAGAGTGTATGAATCATATGTATCGAGCGATGCCACTTCCGCTTGTTTTTCCTTAACATGAGCAGCCTACGGTGTATGAATTGAAATGGTCCATGTTATGATGGAAGGGAACGTCCGAACAGGCCATCCCAGTTAAACTGATACATGTATTTAGCAGCTAATTCATGAGGTTCCAGCTACATACTTTGCCTAGGGACCTTGCTGAAGTGCATGCAAGCGGCCGTGACAAGCCTGGGCACGTGCCCGGGGTGCCCAGACGGTAAGTCCGCCGCTGTCCACGAGTACGTACTCGCCGACCGCAAACTAGCACCTTACCCTCGTGGTGGTATAGGGCGGCCGAATCTGAACGACGGCCTGTCTTTGGGACCTCCAGAACCCTCTTCATGACGCTCCAAGAACTTGGATAGCCGCGCGCCATAAACTTGGACGTGGAGTTCTCGAACGAGAATCTGTACATAAAGACTGTACATTAGCCGCGCGGCGTTCTCCATGGCCGCCCTGGTCTCGCCGTCGTCGTCGGGGAAGGGAGGCAGCGGGGGGCCTGCCCTTGTGAGAAGGTCGACGAGCCTCGGCTCTTGGCTCTGGACGACAAGGTCTGGCGAGAGGTGGGCCCACGGGCGGATAGGCGCCCCCGTGGTTGGACTCGAATCAGCAAAACCCGTACGTACGTGATTCGAGTCCAAATCCTTTCCCTTCCTTGCGTCGACTCTCTGCTCCAAAATCCTTTCCTTTTAAGTTCAAAAAAAAAAATTAGACCCCACCCACCTACCCGTACGTCAGGTTTTACGAATGCTGTCACCGCTTTCCACAACTTCAGATATTGCATAGTGGATCTGCCGCGCCCCTTTCAGTATTGAGTACCCATCCATTGAAATAGTAGCTGACACACACGTACGGTCCTTTTTTGGGCAGCGTGCCTTTTTGTTGTTTTATTTCATTAACGCAACGAATTAGAAGCCCGATCAACGTCTCAATTAACTAGCTCCTCCTGCTTATGCATGCATGAACCCATCCATCCAGCCTCGATCTGCCTAAAATACGCACGGGCCTAGCACAAATTAAACGCATCGCACCATCTACGGCGGTTAATTAGAGTGCCTCTATACAGGTATAGCTTCCGGCGTTGCCCATTTTTGGGCCGTATGAGGTGCCGGTTGACTCCAAGTCTTGCCTCCCATAAAAAGGGTTTAATTTTGAATTATAATAATAAAAACAAACGATTCAACAGATAGATATTTCAGCGATGACGTCTGCTGTTCATGGCGTGCGACGGCACCGCTGCGCTCACCGGCGACGCGACCCACCTTCCCGCCGTGGCTACTAGGGCTATGCGACGGCCACATCGTCCACTCCCGCGTCAACTTCCCTGCAGTGGTGGTGCCTTCTTCCAAGCCGTCAACCGACCATAACCACGCGCGTCCTCCCAGAGCCGGCACCGGCGACGAGGAGAACTAGGTGGCTAGAGCCGACGGCACCGTCGCCTGGCAATTCGCCGCAAGTCCCAATCCAAGACTCATCGACCTTTTTTTTTTTTGCAAAAATTCCACCGATCTATTAATAATCATCAACAGTAGTACAAAGATATCTAAAAGTAATAAAAATTACAAATAGATCATTGGACCACCTAGCGACGACTACAGACACTAGCACGAGCCGAAGGCGCGCCGCCGTCCTCACCCCTCCATCACCGGAGCCAAGCGAAGCTTGTCGTAGTAGAGCTTGTTGTAGTAGACAGACGGGAAGTCGTCGTGCTAAGGCCCAAAAGGACCAGCGCACCAGAGCAGGAACCATCGCCAATGATGATAACCGAAGATCGGAAGAGGCTGACCTGAAACCACACAATCGAACACGAAAGACGACCGGATCACGGGAGATCCGCCGGACACAAAACTCCACGCGCCCTCCGCCGGCGCTAGATGCACCGCCGGAGCGAGGATAGGACGGGGAGGACCTTATTCTGACTTCAGGAAGTAGCCGCCGCCTCACCATCCCGAAGAAGACACCAAAAACGAACTAAACGAAGAACTGAAACCTTCCCGCCGGCGAGAGGCCGCGGTCCGCCACACCTCCAAGGCCCCAAGGCCACCGGAGGCGGAGCGGACCGGCAGCGTCGCCGGCGAGAGGGACGAAACCCTAGATGGGTTTTAGAGCCGCCACGTGATCGCCTGGTGTCTTGGTGTTTTCCGTACCGGTTTATGTCGTGTTATTGCTTCAAGACTCATCGACCTTGTAAGTGGAGCCACCACTCCGCTTCCGCAATTTCCCGATGATGACCATGACATCAAGCAGACGATAGGGACCACGCGCATGTGGCACAATCTACAAGGATGGCACCATCTTCCTCTACAACACTCTGTTCCAAGAAAAGCTAACAAGACTAAACCTATCCCTCTACTTGATCTAACTTTCAAATAGGTCATGCCAAAATTTTCTATTACATGGTTGCTAAAACCCGCCCCTCTCTTTCTATTTTGCAATGCACATGCTTTTAATATTGAGATGTTTACATTCTCAAATGGTTTAGCCGAATAGGGTTTGCCAAATTTTTGAATATCAAATATTTTATCTCCCTTCCTTTTTTCTCTATGTCCCCATCTCTTCTTTTCTTCTGCTACTTTCTCAAGCTACCAAAGTTGGTACTCAATGCTTGAGTTCTTCCCGGAATTCAAAATGCAGTTCAACTTCAAAATTGTCTTATCTCAAATTTCAGGAAAGTTTGTAAAAGGAAAGGAAGAAATAAAACCAGGAAAAGAAAATAAAAGGCAAAAGCCTAACCAGCTAATCAGCCACGCCAATTCTGGAGCAGCCCACCTCCCTACCTTTTTATTTCTATCTGAGCCCAGTTTTAACGTGAGGAGACGCTGTCCCTGTTCCTCGTCTTCCTCTCTGTACGACGAACAGCACAAACATCACATGATCTTCTCCTCTCTCCCCGATGGCCGGAGCTACCGCCGACAGCCGCCGTCGCCATGAGCTTCCCCGAACCACCACATCATCCTCGTTCTCAACCTCTTCTTCCTGGACCAGGAGACGCCAAGTACTGCCCGAATTCAACCGCGCTGCCGCGTCTTCTTCACGGACACCGACGGCCGACGCACGTTCTTCTTCCTCTCCGGCCGTCTCGAGCTCCTCCGCTTCACCGACCACCCCTCGGTGAGCAGCCCGAGCTTCCCGTCCCCTACTCCTGCTACATCCTTGTCGTATGCACGAACCGAACTCGCCGACGAAAACACTCCGCCACCGCCACGATTTTCCGGCGAGGCTCCCCGTCGTTTCCGTGAACAAATGACCGCCTTTTTGGTACCGTTCGAAGCGCACGAAAACGAGGAAGCTCAACGTCCTCTTCTCTGACCTGGAGGCGCCACCAGAAAGAGATCACCGTCGATCTGTTCTCTGTCGCGCGCGTCTGGAACCTGAGCGTTCGTCGGTTAACACTGTCACGATTCTTCAGTTCAAGTGTCGTTTTTCAGATAGTTTCAGTTAACCACAGTGCACACCTCCAAATTAGCTGAATCCCGTATCCGAACAATGAAACAGCAGCAGCATGCTGGTTCCGTTCTTTGTACACGACCGGCGCATCTCAAGATCAATTCCTAGGTCCGGCAAAAGGCCATTCTTTTTTGCATGTCTGTCCTTGGTTTTCAGCTCGGCAGTTAACATGCGATATAGGACACCTTTTCTGAAGCTTCTATCAAATCAAAACCGACGAACAACTACACTGGTTCCCTCCTTGTCATTGTGCAGCACATCCCAAGTTCAAGTCTCAAAAACGGCATCATCTCTCTTCTTTTTCGTGTCTGTTTTCCTGGTGCAAACATCTGACTTCTGTTTCAGTTCTTCTATACGTTTTTGTCTTTTGAAGCTTTTCATATCAGAACCGAATTGTAGGATTTGTAGCACATTGGTGCTGTTCATTTGCAGCGCCCAGGGCGACTTCGGTTCAAATCCCGCCGGTGCAGGCTTAAGGACCACCTTTTTGCAGTTTTCCCACCTTTTTGCAGTTTCCCACCAAAAAGACCCGCAAGAACGCGGCGAGTAGGCACTTTCGTGGATCGGCAAAGTGCGCGCCCCCCCGAAGTTAGCTCGTACCCGTATTCTCCGTGCCGTGGACACGATCTCCGAGGAAGCGTCGCGGAGATTCGACGCGTGGAATGCCGGTTTCCGCTCCGCTAATAATCATGCACACTGCAACATCGCGCGTGACACGGAGGTGACACGAAACGATAGGTTGTGCTGGGAACGACGGGACGAGAGGACGCGTGGAAGGACGTGATGTAGCGTACCCGTTAGGCATGAACATGCACGAAAATCTCGATATAAAAATCCGGCCACTTTTTCGGTGTAGCTGACCTTCCGAGCCAGTTTCGGAGGCCGAGGAGGCCTCTTTTGTGGCCGGTGAGTTTTTCGATGCATCCAGGGGTCCGACGTCACTCAGGTGCAAATAAATTCTCTCGAGGTGTTAAATCAGTCCGGTGGCTCGGGGAAAAGCCACATTCTCGAGATGTTTCCGGCGCCTGGTCACGAGCCCAATTCGGAGGTCGTATGCAACGAATACGGCCTCACGCAAAGAACGCCGGTACATGAAATCATGGTACAAAGAAGTTGGGCGGGAAGACCCAACGAGTAGGAGGGTGGCGAGATTTGCTCGGGAAAAGGTGGTGGGACGCTAAACTGGGCGGGAGTACGCAGAATTTGGGCGGAAAAAGCCCTGGAACCTACCGATGGTGCAATAGCCTCCCACAGCGGGGCGAGAGGGAGAGAGAGAAAAGGTGCATTGTTGATCTCCACAACGCCCGAAACCCGAGGCGCCCGAAACCCAATTTTGAGACACACCGTTTTCCCGTCAAAACTTTGACGTATTGTTCCCGACACTACCACTTTCCTGTCCAACTTTGACACACAACATTTTCCCGCCAAAGCATTGGCGTAGCATTCCTAACCTTGCAACTTTCCTGCCCAACTTTGAGACACAACGTTTTCTCGCCAAAACTTTGGAGTACTGTTCACGCCCTGGCCACTGTCCCGCCCAACTTTGAGACACGATGTTTTCCGGCTAAAACTTTGGCAGACTGTTCCCGACCCGGCCACTTTCCCACCATACTTTGAGACACGACGTTTCCCGCCAAAACATTGGCTTACCGTTCCAGACCCGGCCACTTCCCGCCCAACTTTGAGACACGATGTTTTCTCGCCAAAACTTTCCCAACAAACTTTGAGACACGACGTTTTCTCGCCAAAACTTTGGAGTATCGTTCCCAACCCGGCCAATTTCCCGCCCTTGAGACATGACGTTTTCCCGCCAAACCTTTGGAGTATCGTTCGCGGCCCGGCCACTTTCCCGCCCAACATTGAGAGACGATGTTTTCCCGCAAAAACTTTGGATTACCGTTCCCGACGTGGCAGTTCGCTGAGACTAATGTGTCTTCATGGCTGGTCCTCTGACCATTATTTGCATTGGCCTTGTCGTTGCCTAATCGACAATACCTCGGAGGGGGGATCCTCACGAGGGGGAAAAGAAGTAGGGGCCATAGGGCGGAGTGCACACGGGACGGTGGTACGCGAGTTACCCAGCTTCGGAACACCTGCGCGATGACAGGGCCTACTGCTGCTTGTCCGGAATTATCCGGGCGCTTGCGCGTTGTTACAATGGTTGTGGTTGTGCCTCTAGGGCTCCCCAGGATCCGGCTTATAAAGGCGCACGGATCTAGGGTTTACATGGAGAGTCCTAGCCGGAATACAAGTTGCCTAACTACGGTACAATATCTTGCCGTGTACGTCAAGGATCCGCCTTCCTTATGGCCGTACTGGATCCGGATACTTTATGGGCTTCCACGGATCCGGCCTCCTTCGTAGGTCGGTTAAGATCCGGCTCCAAGTTCCTGGGCTGGACTTCATCCTTCTTGATCATCGGCAATCGGGCCGCCCGATGGGCCCCATGCCACCATCACCGTCCGTGGGCCACCCGGGCTTGCCGGATCTAGGCCATGTCGTTGATATACCCATAAAGTATACCCACAACAGTAGCCCCCGAAGTTCTCCGAGATTCATCATTCTTCCGCCTTCATGTAACCCGGAACCGAAGAGAATCTTGAAGAGCTTCAAAACTTTCCTGCTCCCGATATCATTCAATCGGAAATCTTCACGTCTTTCAGTTTCGATAATGTAACGGAGTTTGCACTTTTCCCGCGCACAACTTCCTATCTTCCCGCGCTAATTTTTCGGAGATGCGAATCTTTAACCGGAAATTTCGGGAGCGCACGGTCAAACCACCTCTACGTCATTTTACCGTTTTTAACCTAAGACACGTGTCATGCATCCAACGGTGAGACTGTTCAGTTTCCGCCGTCGGATCCGGAACGCGAATCTCCGCGCGTGGTCTATAAATACCCCGTCGCGCGGTGAATTCCCATTCGTTTCACCCATCTACCACTTCATCTTCTTCCTCCCGTCGCGCCGCCGGCCAAATCTCAACTCCGACGAGCTCCGCCGCAGTGATCTTCGCGCCCAATCGCTCCAAGGCTCCCTTCGCTCCAAGATCGTCGCGGTTGATCGGGAAATCTTCCCCGCCGCCGATTCGTGGTCACGCGGGCCGCTTTGCAGCAAGTTCGGCGACCTTCATCTTCGCCGGAACATCGTCGGACCGCCGCGTCATTGACGGTACGTGCACCGGACTTGTAGGAGAAGAAGTAGCGTAGAATAGATTCCGGATACTCAAACACTTTGCATGGGTGCAGCCGGAAGCATGCCGATCGAATCGCACTGTACTGGTAGTTCTCCGAATAGCCCGGATCCCAGTTCATTAGAGCCAATTTGTCCGGATCCCATTGCATACCTACCACCATATGTTTCCGACATCCGGTTGGCTCAACCTTTTTCCGCATCTTCCAGCACCAAGTTAGGCCGGATCCCAACCGCACAAGAGATCGAAGAAGAACTTCAAGGGCAAGCTAGAATGGCTGCCAAGGTGCAAGAGACGGAGAATAAGAAGGCCTCTAAGGCCCGGAACCGCGAAGGAGAGCGGGGTCAATGGTGGCCCTGCGAAACCACTGATACGGAGCTTAGAGAGCTCCAGAGCGAAGGTATGATCTCCGCACATTGGAGTTTCATACGCGATACCGTCGTCCCCAAGCTAGGAGCCGGAGAAGTGGTCATGACAAAGGCTTGGGTGGAACGCGGTCTATCGCTCCCTTGCTCGGAATTTTTCCTCTCCATCCTCACAACATACGGGCTTCAGCCCCACAACATCTGCCCCAACTCCTACCTTCTGCTCTCCAACTTCGCAACTCTCTGCGAAGGGCATCTCGGAATCCGGCCAGACGTCAAGTTATGGCAGTTTTTCTTCCGAGTGAAGAAAGAGACAAAAGACAAAGCTATGCTGAACTGCGGGAGCATGACATTCATGCTCCGACCTGGTCGTATGTATCCTCCACATGACTCGCATGAATCCGTCCGGTACTGGAACGCCGGATGGTTTTACGAGAAGAATGTGCCAGTTCCGGAGATCCATGATGGTCTCCCCAAATTCAACAACGAGCCTCCGGAAGAGCTCGCAAGCTGGAGCTTCATCCCGCCGCTTTCCCTAACTCCCATTCTGGAGAAGGCAGCGCGGAGAATCTCCTGGTTAGTCCATGACGGGCTAACCGGAACCCAGCTTACACTGAGCTGGTTCACTCGGCGGATCCAGCCTCTACGATACAACGCAAGATTAATCTGCGCATACACCGGGACGGACGACCAGCTCCGAGCTACCCGCCACGATCTTCCGGCTGATTCTCTCAAAAGGAGATTCAAGACGCTGGTGAAGGTGGGCCGGGGTCAACCGATCCCGGAACTGATCAAGGATATTTATACGAACGACCAGTGTCCTCCGGTAAGCTTCGAACCTTTCGTTACTTCAAACTTCACAAGTTTTGGATATTGGCTAACACTTTATATCTTTCCCTCCAGCTCGCTACATTGGCGGAGGAAAACTTACGCACCATTCTTCGCGTCCCCGTCAGCGGCGACACGGCGGAGGAGGTTCCGGAGGACGAAGAAGAGGAAGAGGAGCCTGCACCCCGCAAGGTAGCTCCTCGACCTGCGAAGCGTCCCCGCGCCAAAGCTTCCGGCTCCGAAGCCGGAGCCAGCGGCGAGGCCTCCGCCAAGAAGCCCAAAGTCACCAAGCCCCCTCCGCTCGATTCAAGGAAGGCGGAGCGGGAGCGTTTGAAAATGCTTTCAACAGCAGGCAAACGCTCACGCCCCAACATCCCCGGCGCCCCGTAAGTTTCCGGGTATGGTACATATTTGCCTTGATGCATCTGTTACTTAGGCGATCTTCTTTTATTTGTTCGCAGTACTCCGACCGCCACTCGGACCGCCGACCAAGAGCCTATCACGAAGTTCCCCGAAGAAATCTCCGGCCGTCGGTCCTCCGACCCTCGCTCCACCCAGCCGCTTCCCACACCGCTCCCCCGTCGTCCCCTCCTCGGGCGGATCAATCTCCCCTCCCCGCCGCAAACACTCCACCGGAGATAATTCCGGTCAGCAGCGAGAAGGTGGGCGGAGAGGATCCCAAGGCCAAAGGCCCTGCCCAAGAAGAAACCCAAGATCAAGGAGAGGCGGAAGTCACTTCCTCCGAGAAGGCCGGAGCCGGTGCTGGCGACGTCGTCGTTTTTCCGAAGAACTTCGGAGATCCGGCTGACCTCACTTCCACCCCCAAGGCATATGCTACAAAATTCTTCAAGCAGCTCACAGAGCCGGAAAAATGGGAGCTTGAGCAAGACTTGCTCAATGCTATGCTGAACAATGCTTGGGGGAAGCCGGATGCCGGTACATCGGAAATCCAGGACTTCAAGAAGGGCGTCGGCGAGTTCCTCGACAAGCTCATCTGCAAACAAAAGGTACTCCCCAGTAGCCCCCAAGCATGTAAGCGGAAACAAGTATTAGTTAGCGCTTAAATGCTTTAGAGTACCGCCACTTTTGGGAAGATTTACTTAAAATGTTTCAGTAGCCCCCAAGCATGATGTCGGAAAGATTCCGGCAAAAATGCTTCAAAGGACACTACTGTGTTGTAAGCGGAATTTTGACTCCTGCTCTGTCTGCTTTTTACAGGAACAGCAGGCACTGCACTATGAGCTGCATAAAAACATTGCTCTGCAGCGCCGCGTTACCTTGGGTCAAGCGGAAAACATCCGGACCCTTACAGATAAGAATGCGGAACCGAACAAGCAGCTGGCGGACGCCCAAGGTTGGTTTCCGACCTTTCTTGCTATCAATTCACGTTCCGACTTTGAATTGTATCTAACTTGAATCCTTGTAGGCGCATCTTCCTCCCTGGCTACGACCTCCTCCGAGCTGAAAAACCTGCGCTCCTCCTACCAAGAACTGGAGATAAAGCTGAAGGAGGCGGAGCAGCAGAAGGAGCACGCCGAGAAGCAGCTGGCGGAGAAAAACTCCGAGCTTTTCAGGGAGAAAGGCGAATTCTTGCTGAAGCGAAATGCTGATAGCGAGACCATCAAGAGGCAGCAAAAGGAGCTCAATGGGCTCCGGAAGTATATGGAGACCGCAGAGCACCATTGGGACCTGCTGGCCGAAAATATTCTGGGTACTTACACTCGGAATTTCTTGTCTTGATGCTTTGTTTTCTCGTGCTCAACTTGAATGTTTACTCTTGTATTTTTGTGCAGAGCCACTCGGATACCCTGAAAAGCGCCGGAACAAATTCCCCCGGGACGATGTTCTTACTCTCGCTGGTGATGACTGCAAGGATCTTATATCCGCCTCTCGGAAAATATGCCATAACTTGTCCCTGAAGAGGAGCCGCACATGCAGTCTGCGCAAGCTGATCAAGCGTATGGATATTCTTCCGGAGCTGGTGACCGATCTACAAGCGTCATCTGCCCGAGGTGCAGCTGCTATGACTCTAACCATGTGCTTGGCGCATCACCCAAAGATGGATCTGGATCGGGTGTCTTCTGGAGTTCCTCCGACCGCAGATGTCGGAAAGCTTCTCGATGCAGTGAGTGGCTATGACACCCGCATCGCGCGGAAGATCCGTCATGAAGAGTTCTACGACAAGGTGGTTCTCCCGACCAGACGAGCCCCTTGAAGATGAACTCCAAAAAGAGCGCGACGCGGAGGCCCGTCCTGCGGAATCCGGATCCCAGTTTACATGGACCAGCTCCAAGGATGCTCCCGAAGAGGAAGAGCCCAGGACCAGCGCTGCAACCTCCGACGAAGATGAAGAGAACGATGAAGACGTGTCGTCTCCGGCTGAAGGCGCTAAAGGAAAAGATCCAGAGGTCAATGCTTCACCGTCCAAGGCGGAGTGAAAACTTTTATGTCCTGCGGGATGAAACAAAGCATTATTTTGGCCCCAGCGAGGGTTTGTAAAATAACTTAAATTCTTAAGTAGTTAGGGACGAAACAGGCATGCATGCGTGGGCGGAAAAAACTTATCCTGCTATCCGTTTATATATTATTTGCATGTGTTGTTTCTTGAAAGCAAGTGCTGGGTTGATAATTTCCGGCTTGCCCACTTGACCTTCCACGAGCCGGAAAACCCGAGTCGGAAACGCTCGCCAGCGGCGACGAAGCCCAATGGCAATCCGTCAATAACCGCGGAAACAAGCCCCCAGCCCAAGTGCCGGAAGTCGCTACCAGGAATCCATGGGTTTGCAACAGAAAAAAAAAAATTTCGCCAGAAAACTTAAGCTTACGTCCTAAGGGACGATTTTGAAAATCACAACTTTCATACACGCCTAGGCGGAAAGATCCAGCTCTGCGGTTTTAGTCGGAAAAACATACACGATCCAGAAATGAAAAATTAAAGGAGGTAAATGACTCTAAGAGTGAACCAAAAGCTTTATTTCATTGATCATGTATCATAGATATTACAAGGTATGTAATGCGTAAAGTGCTAAGTGTGGAAAGGACGTAGCTGTGCTATGTTCCAGGGACGATCTGTTTCATCATATATGTCACCCGGATCTTCTCGTTTTCGTTTCCGATGCCAGTTGGCAGGTCTATCCTTTAGTTCCCGGAAATCAACGAGGTAGTAGGATCCGTTGTGTAGTACTTTGCTGATGACAAAAGGTCCTTCCCATGGAGATTGCAACTTGTGATCTTTCACCTGTCGAAGGCGGAGGACTAAGTCTCCGACCATGAACGAGCGGTTCCGAACTCGACGGCTGTGATAGCGTCGGAGCTTCTGCTGGTAAATGGTGGAGCGTTGGTCGGCTAGATTCCGAGCTTCTTCGATCAGGTCCACAGATAGCTGTCGAGCCTCGTCAGCAGTTTCTTCATTGTAGGCGGAAACTCGCGGTGAATCATGGATGATGTCAGTGGGGAGCACAGCTTCGGATCCATATACCAGGAAGAACGGAGTAAATCCTCGTTGACCCGTTAGGGGTAGTTCGTAAACTCCACGTAACGTAGTCCAGCTCATCAGCCCAAGCTCCAGCTGCGCGGCGCAGCGGTTCTTCAAGGCGAGGTTTGATTCCGGCTAGTATAAGACCATTGGCTCGGTCGACCTGACCGTTGGATTGTGGGTGAGCCACAGTATGCAAGGTCAAGCCGGATCCCAACTTCATCGCAAGTAATCCTTGAGTTCTCCTCGCGCAAAGTTTGTGCCATTGTCCGTGATTATGCCGTGTGGGATGCCGAATCTCGTCACGAGGCTACAAACAAATTTTAGTGCCGTAGCACCATCGGCTTTTCTCACCGGCTTTGCCTCGATCCACTTACTCGAACTTATCAATAGCGACCAGGAGGTATTCATGACCACCAGGAGATGATTTCTTTAACTTACCAACCATATCGAGCCCCCAGACCGCAAACGGCCAGGTGATAGGTATGGTCTTCAGCTCTTGAGCTGGGGCGTTTGGTTGAGTAGCGTAATACTGACAACCGCGGCAAGTTTTCACCAGCTTGACAGCGTCTTCTTTAGCTGTTAGCCAGTAAAAGCCTAACCGAAAAGCTTTTGCAACGAGGGATCTGGGAGCGGCATGATGCCCGCAATCCCCCGCATGGATCTCTCTGAGGATTTCAATGCCATCTTGACTGGAGACGCATTTGAGAAATACCCCGTTTGCGCTTCGTTTGTAGAGCTGTCCATCAACAATTGTGTAGGATCTTGCTCGTCTGATGATCTGTCGTGCGTGGACCTCGTCCTCCGGCAACTTTTGATCAATGAGGTAATCCAAGAACGGCTGAGTCCAGGCCGGAATGATTGCCATCACTTCCTTAGCCGGAGAAACTGCCAGATCAGGATTTTCCGGGTTTGCACCCTTCACTGAGGGTACTCGCAGATGCTCAAGGAACACACCAGGCGGAATTGGTTTCCTGCCGGATCCGAGCTTGGACAGCATATCTGCTGCTGTGTTATCGTCCCTCCTGACGTACTTGACTTCGTATCCGAGGAAGCACTTGGCGATCTCGTCCGCTTCGTCTCTGTAAGCCGCCATGACGGAGTTTCTGGCGTTCCAGGTTCCGGCTACTTGTTGTGCCACCAGGTCGGAATCTCCGCAGCATATGATGTGCTTGATCCCAATCTCCTTAGCGATGCGCAGACCGTGTAGTAGAGCCTCGTATTCCGCCATATTGTTGGTTGCCTCGAAGTGAATCTGCAGGACGTACTGCAGTTCTTCTCCGGTAGGTGACTTCAGGGTGACTCCAGCCCCCGAGCCTTGATGTTGCTTGGATCCGTCAAAGTGCATGACCCAAGCTTCAGGTTCCGGCACAGGTGTGCCCTCCGGTGCTTCAGTCCAATCCGCGATGAAATCTGCTAGAACTTGAGACTTGATTGCAGTTCGGGCTTCGTAGTTGATGTCAAAGGCAGATAACTCAATGCCCCATTTTGCTACGCGTCCTGTTGCGTCGGAGTTGTTGATGATTGTCGCCAGGGGAGCCTTGCTCACCACCTGTCATTGGGTGCTCCCGGAAGTAGTGTCTCGGCTTCCGGCTTCCTAGGAAAACTCCGTATGCCAGCTTCCGAAAGTGAGGGTATCTCTCGCTTGGATTCCATTAAGACTTCGCTAATGTAATAGACGAGGCCTCTGGACTCCATGCTCAAATCCTTCTTCCTTTCGCACCACCACGATTACGAGGCTGATAACTTTATTGGTAGCTGCTATGTAGAGGAGCATAGGCTCTGACTCAGCTGGAGCTGCCAATATAGGTGGGGAGGAGAGTATGTTCTTCAACTCCTGAAGTGCTTTATCTGTCGCTTCGTCCCGGACAAACTTGTCGGTTTTCTTCAGCAGCTTGTATAGAGGTAAAGCTTTCTCGCCAAGACGGCTAACAAATCTACCGATTGCCGCAACGCAACCGGTTAATCGTTGCACATCTTTGAGACAAGTTGGCCTTTTGATGTTCGGGATAGCCTTGATTTTTTCCGGGTTAACTTCAATGCCCCCGTGAGAAACAATGAAGCCAAGGAGTTTTCCTCGCCGGTACGCCGAAGACGCACTTCAGTGGATTCAACATCATCTTGTACCGTCGGAGATTATCAAAGGTTTCCTTGAGGTCGCTCAGCAGGTCGGATCCCTTCCGGGTCATGACCGCGATGTCGTCGACGTAGGCGTGCACGTTCCGACCAATTTGGTCCTTTAGGCACCGCTGCATCGTCCGTTGGTATGTGGCACCTGCGTTTTTCAAACCAAAAGGCATGGTAACATAGCAGTATGTGCCAAAAGGTGTGATGAAAGAGGTCGCCTTTTGGTCAGACTCCTTCATCAAGATCTGATGGTACCCGGAATATGCGTCAAGAAAACATAAAAGCTCCGCCCCTGCCGTCGAATCAATGACTTGGTCAATGCGCGGCAAAGGGAACGGATCTTTCGGACGAGTGCTTATTCACGCCGGAGTAATCGATGCACATTCTTAGTATTTCAGAATTCTTTTTAGGTACAAGGACGGGGTTTGCGACCCAATCGGTATGGATAACTTCTACTACAAAACCTGCCTCTAGTAACTTTGCTAATTCCATTCCTATGGCGCGGCGCTTCTTGTCTCCAAAGCGTCGCATAGCTTGCTTCACCGGTTTTGCACCCGGATTTATGTTGAGGTAGTGCTCGGCGAGTTCCCTTGGTACTCCGGACATGTCGAAGGTTGCCATGCGAAGATATCCATGTTAGCTCGGAGGAACTCGACGAGCGCGCTTTCCTATTTGGGGTCCATGTTGGCTCCGACTGAAACCTGCTTGGAGCTGTCACCTTTGACGAGGTCATGCTTCTTGGTTTCTATCGCGGCCTTGAACGAGGTCTTCTGTTCGGAGATCTGCTTCTTGGTGGTCTGCATCTCAGTCGGATCCACCGCGGCTCTGTAGCCTTGCAGCTCCTCTCCAGATATGACGGATTCTGCGAAGGCGGCTTCGTCCTCCTCGCAGTCCCTAGCTTTCTTGTAGTCTCCGGACACGGTGATCCAACCGTTAGGACCCGGAATCTTGAGCTTGTTGTAGATGTAGCATGCTCGGCGTGGAACTTGTGGTAGGTGGGCCTGCCGAAGATCACGTGGTAGGAGCTTTTGAAGGGCACCACTTCGAACGTGATCATCTCTTCGCGGTAATTGTTCACATCGCCGAAGGCCACGGGAAGTTTGATGCTGCCCAGAGAATTTGCCTTCTTACCCGGAACCACACCATGAAATTCGGTGGTGCTGTGCTTGAGCTGTTCCTTGGTGAGGTTCATCTTCTCCGGGGTTTCCGGGTACATGATGTTCAGTGCTAGCTCCTCCGTCCATAAGACACTTGGAGAAGTCATACCCGTCGATGCGGGGACTCACAACCAGAGCGTAGCACTCTTTGGGGATGACGGCCGGGTGATCCGACCTGTCAAACGTACAGGCTTTCTCCGACCACTTGACATACTGCGGCACAGCCGGAACTGTGGCGTTCAAGATCCGGAGCGCTGATTTTTCGCGCGGACAGTTGGGGTTCCGAGGAAGGTGTGGTAATTTCCGACACTCTTCTTGCTGAAGGGGTTAGATTTGTTAGCTGCGGTACCCTCCTTGGGTTCCGGCGAAGCGTCATCCTCGTCCATGGCTTCGGAACTGTCCTCCTCTTTGTCCTTGTTCTTGCCCTTGCCTCCTTTGCCGCGCGGGCGGTGCTTCCGGGCTCGCTTGTATCCTGCCTCCGGGTCGTTCTTCAGATCGTTGACCCATTTGCAGTTGCGATTGGTATGGGTGGATTTGCCCGTAGCCGGATCCAGATGGGCCAGGCACGGCATATCCCTGTATTCTTCGTACGTTTGGGGGGCGCGGGATCCGGCTGCGGTGACTTCGTCAGCGCGCTGCTGGCCCCTGCCTGCTCCGCCTCCACGTCCGCGGCCTCTTCCGCCTCCTGGACCTCCGCGTTGGAACGTCATGGCTACCATGTCGGATCCTCCGCCCTTCTGGTCTTCAGGGGGGTTCTTCCGCTTGTTGCTGTTGCTGACGCCGTTATCACGGTTTTTCTTCTGTTGGTGCAGGGGTATGGCTGTAGCTGCAAGATCTCCGCCTGCGTCGTCATCGGCGGCAGTATGATCGCTGGCGATGTTTATCATCTCATCAAGAGTGAGTTTGTTTGCGTTCACCAGGCAGGTAAGCTTGTGGCGCAGCAGCCCCCCGCGCTGCAAACCACCAATGAAGGCGTGCATTGCTGTGCGGTTATCTACGTTTTCGCACTCATTTCTGGTTGCCAACCATCGGGTGAGGAAACTCCTAGATGTCTCACCCTTCTTCTGGATGCAAGCTTGAAGGTCGCTGGTGGTGGCCGGTCTCTTGTAGGTACCCCTGAAGTGGTTCTCGAAAGCCTTCTTCAGGTCCAACCAGCAAAAGATGGTGTTCTCCTCGAGGTCGCTGAGCCAAACACGAGCTGGACCAATAAGGTACAACTGGAGCATGCGGCAGGCTATATTCGGGGTTCCTCCGGCGAAGGTTACTGCGTTGTAGTAATCCTCGATCCAGGTATCCGGCCTCTCGCTGCCATCATAATGCTTCAGATTTCCTGGTAGCTTAAGGTTCAGGCTTCTTGGCTTTGGTTCCTCTCGGATCATCTGGCCAAAGCATCTTGGACCGATGTAGTCGGATCTATACTCGTTGAGACGATCCCGGGCATCACGAGGGGCACCGCCGGGTGATTTTGAGCGGGAACGGGATCTCCGGCCTCTGCCTCCGCCTCCACCTCCGCCTCCACTTGGTGGTGGTGAGGGAGATCTGCGAGGGGGCCTGTAAGATGATCTTCCGCCTTCGGACTCGTGGCGTGGCTCCCTCGGCTGGCTCCGGCTTCGGTGGCTCCTTTCCTCTTGGTGGTGGTCGCCTCCGTCGTTCCGGCTCCTGCGTGGCTCAGGTGCGTACTCCTCGTTCCGGCTCCTCCTTGGTTCCGGATCGCGTCCTTGGCTTCTGCGAGGCTCAGGGTCGCGTTCTTGGTTCCGACGAGGCTCAGGCTCGCGTTCTTGATTCCGGCTTCTGCGTTGCTCCAGCGTGCGCTCCCTGTTCCTGTCTCTAGGAGCCGGCATCGCGTCGCGGATGTTGATTCCGCCTGGCCCATGGGGCCTGGGGTTTCCGGCAGGACTGCGACGTCGAGGGGGTAGCGGAGGACGCGAAGCTCGGGGTGGTGGTGATGGAACACGGTATTTGTCTCTGCCAGTGTACATCGCACCCTTTCCCTTTTCCTGATCTTTCGGAGCTGAATCCGATGGTATTGGGATTGGATTTGGATGATCTCTGACTTTCCTCCTGCGCTCCGTAGATCCGGTGCGCGACTCGTCATCACGATGTTGACTTGGTATGGCGTCCTTCCGCGCGGTGGATATGCATTGTTCCGGATTGGATGCTAACCCGCGCGAAGTGTCCGCCTTGCTCGTTGCTCGCATTGTCGAAGCAACGAGCTTACGGACGTAGTTGATATCAATCTCCTCGTCCTTCTTTTTCAGGAGCTCCGCAGCCTTCTTCATGTTATCCTTTGGAGTTGCGAGCGGCTGCTGCTCGGTGGGTGTTGCGAAGGTAATCTTGCGGGGAAGGATGGCTTCTCGCCTGATTCTAGCTTCTTCCTCCTGCACAAACTTTACCTTGGCCTCCCAGTGCCTCTCGAGTTGCCCGACCTTTTCGAGAGATTCATCAACCTCGCGATCCTTCTTCCGAAAGTGTTCCACGAAGTTCGCCGCTATGGTTCTTTCTTCCGCCATGGCGGCTGCGGTCCTGGCGAACTTCGAGCCGTCGCCGGCATCTCCTGTCTTTTGGCTTCTAAGGCCTCCGGATCTGCAGCTTCCTCGGGAGTTATTGGCTTGTTGAGGATATCGGATTTTGCGACTAAATCCATGCGTGCTTGCTCGACCATCTCTTCTGGTGACAGGACATCGTTTCACGGTCGCACCCGTTCTAACGAGGGCCTTACGTTGGATGGTCCTGGGTCGGAGTTGGAGGCTTCGTCTTCCGTGTCCGGCTGATCCAGCGGTGCCACGGTTGCTAGAACCTGCATTGGCTGGGCGGATTCCACTTCAACTTGCTCACCACCTCCGAGTTCCTCGAGCTTGCGGTTGAATTCCTCTGTGTTCATGGATGAAGTGCCGCCATCTTCTTCCCCGATTGCGAGCTCCTTTGTCAAGCGATTGTATTCTTCTGTGCCTATTGAGGAGGCATCATCGGAATTTGGGCTCAAGTTTCCGAGGATAGATTCCTCAGGGTTTTCGGCTTCCTCTTGTCCCGGAGCGTCGCTGTCTCCGACTGCTTCTGGCAGATCCGGAGCTACGTTGTTTCCGGGTGCCTCAACCTGCAAAGGATCGGCCTCGTCCTGGTGGAGGGCGTCTCCTGCGGTATGGGCCAAGAAGTGCACGAAGTGACACCTTTGCTTCTCTAGCACCTGGGAGACCCAGGCGGATCTGCATTGGTCTTCCACCGTTTTCTCCTGCTCAGGGGCGGATTGGGTGGGCTTTGATTTTTCCTGATCTAAGGCGGAATCTTCCTTAAGAAGCTCCTGCGACTCGAGATCGGATCTTCGCGACGGCGTCCAGCTCGGCGGCGGACGCGTCAGCGTTACTACCGAGTGCGTTTCCGTCGGAATCGACGGTCTCGCCGATGAAGATGTGGATGCCGCCGATTGGGACGATGGAGAGCTTGACGGGGTTTGACCTAGCCGGAATCCAGAATTCGTCCGGAGGGACGATCGGAAAATTCCCGGCGTAGAGTACGCGCCCCACAGCGATCGAGTCGTCGTAGCTTCCCATGGCGGAGCCCTCCCGGTTCCGGCCTCCAGACGCCTCGGGCCCCACGGTGGGCGCCAACTGTCGTTGCCTAATCGACAATACCTCGGAGGGGGGATCCTCACGAGGGGGAAAAGAAGTAGGGGCCATAGGGCGGAGTGCACACGGGACGGTGGTACGCGAGTTACCCAGCTTCGGAACACCTGCGCGATGACAGGGCCTACTGCTGCTTGTCTGGAATTATCTGGGCGCTTGCGCGTTGTTACAATGGTTGTGGTTGTGCCTCTAGGGCTCCCAGGATCCGGCTTATAAAGGCGCACGGATCTAGGGTTTACATGGAGAGTCCTAGCCGGAATACAAGTTGCCTAACTACGGTACAATATCTTGCCGTGTACGTCAAGGATCCGCCTTCCTTATGGCCGTATTGGATCCGGATACTTTATGGGCTTCCACGGATCCGGCCTCCTTCGTAGGTCGGTTAAGATCCGGCTCCAAGTTCCTGGGCTGGACTTCATCCTTCTTGATCATCAGCAACTGGGCCGCCCGATGGGCCCCATGCCACCATCACCGTCTGTGGGCCAGCCGGGCTTGCCGGATCTAGGCCATGTCGTTGATATACCCATAAAGTATACCCACAACAGGCCTCATCACACATACTCTCTGCATGGGTCATGCATTCCTACCTTATCATTTCCTGCCCAGAGTTGCACCGGTGACCTACATGCACTAAGTTTTGTTTCATACGGGTCTGACTGGAGCGATTCTGACGACATTGTATATCTCCCATGATGAATGCAATAGAGTCTATAGGCGTACCAATGGATTATAGTTCACATGAAATGATAGACCGATTGTACTTTCATTGCCTTTCCTACCTACCAATCTTTCATGCCATCATGTCGCCGACCCTTTTACTTTATGCACTGCTTACCACCTCATGTGCATCTCTTAGTGGTGCGCACTATTATTTGTATTCTAATTGGCACGAATTGAATAATAGGATTCTATATATATTGACAATTTTATGATAAAAGTTATGCGCGTGAATAAAATTTACCCAAAATGACATAAAATAACGGTCAGGTGGAATTGAAGATCAGTTTGCACATTGGGTTCGTAAAGAAGTGGTCTTTAAATAAGACCAATCTTGAACGTGTTTGAGACATGACGTTTTCCCGCCAAAACTTTGCGTATCGTTCCCACCCCTGCCATTTTCCCGCCCAACTTTGAGACACGACATTTTCCTGCCAAAATTTGGCGACTTATTCATGTATCGGCCACTTTCCCGAGCAACTTTCAGACACGATGTTTTCCCACCAAAACATTGCGTACCGTTCCCGACTCTACCACTTCCCGCCCAACTTTGATACACAAGGTTTTCCTGCCAAAACTTTGGAGTACCATTCTCAACATGTCCACTTTTCCTCCCAACTTTGAGACACGACGTTTTCCCGCCAAAACTTTGGCGAACTGTTCTTACACCGGCCACTTTCCCATCCTACTTTGAGACACGATCTTTTCTCGCTTAAATTTTTGTGTACCGTTCCCACCCCGGTCACTTTTCCGCCCAACTTGAGACACAACATTTTCCCGCCAAAACTATGGCGCACCGTTCCCGCCCTGGCCACTTTCCCGCCCAACTTTGAGATACGATGTTTTCCCGCAAAAGCATTGGTGTACTGTTCATAAAATGGCCACTTTCCTGCCCAACTTTGAGACACGACGTTTTCCGCGAAAACTTTGGCGTAGCGTTCCCGCCCCGGCCACTTTCCCGCCCTACTTTGAGACACGATGTTTTCCTGCTAAAACTTTGGCGTACCATTCTTGCCCCGAACACTTTCCCGTCCAACTTTGAGACACAACGTTTTCCCGCCAAAATTTTGACGTATCGTTCCCACCCCGGCCACTTTCCCGCCCAACTTTGAGACACGACATTTTCCTGCCAAAATTTCGCGAGTCGTTCCACCACCGACCACTTTCCCACCGAACTTTGAGAAACGATGTTTTCCCGTCCAACTTTGAGAGACGATGTTTTCCCGCTAAAACTTCTGCGTACTGTTCCCGCTCCGACCACTTTCCGTCCAACTTTGAGACACGATATTTTCCCGCCAAAAGTTTGGCATACCGTTCACATTGGCGTACCGTTCCTGACCTGGCCACTTTCCCGCCCAACTTTGATACACATTGTTTTGCCGCCAAACTTTGGCGAGTCGTTCCCGCACCGGTCACTTTCCCGCCCAACTTTGAGACACTATGTTTTCCCACCAAAAACTTAGGCGTAACGTTCCCGCCCCAACCACTTTCCCGCCCAACTTTGAGACACGACTTTTTTGGCAAAAACTTTGTTGTACTGTTCCCGCCACGGCCACTTTCCTACCCCACTTTGAAAAACGACGTTTTCCCGCCGAAACTTTGGCGTGCCGTTCCCGCCTCGGCCATTTTCTCGCCCTACTCTGAGACATGTCATTTTCCCGCCAAAACTTTTGCATACCGTTACCGACCCGGCCACTTACCCGCCCAACTTTGAGACACAACGTTTTTCTGCCAAAACTTTGACGTACCATTCCCGACCCGGGCACATTACCGCCCAACTTGTAGACACGTCGTTTTCCCGCCAAAACTTTGGCGTGCCGTTCCCAGCACTTTCACTTTTCCGCCCTACTATGAGACACGACGTTTTACCGCCAAAACTTTTGCGTACCGTTCTCGACCCGGCCACTTTCCTGCCCTACACTGAGACACAAAGTTTTCCCACCAAAATTTTGCCGTACCATTCCCGACACGGCCACTTGACCATCCTACTTTGAGACACGATGTTTTCCCGCCAAAAAATTTGCGTACACTTCCCGACCCAGCCACTTTCCTGCCCTACATTGAGACATGAAGTTTTCCCACCAAAACATTCGTGTACCGTTCCCGACCCGGCCACTTTCTCGCCCTACTTTGAGACACGACGTTTTCCCGCCAAAGACTTTGGCGTACTGTTCACAATCCGGCCACTTTCTCGCCCTACTTTAAGACACGACGTTTTCCCGCCAAAGACTTTGACATACTGTTCCCAACCCGGCCACTTTCCCGCCCTACTTTGAGACACGATGTTTTCTCGCCAAAACTTTGGCGTACCGTTCCCGCCCTGTCCACTTTCCCACCCAACTTTGAGACACGATGTTTTCCCCCCAAAACATTGGCGTGGCGTTCCCGACCTAGCCGCTTACCCGCCCAACTTTGAGACACGACATTTTCCTGCCAAAACTTTGGAGTACTATTCCTGACCTAGCAGTTCACCGAGACTAATGTGTCATCATGGATTGTCTCCTGGCCATTCTTTGCATAGGCCTCATCACACATACTCTATGCATTGCCACGCATTCCCACCTTGTCATTTCCCGCCCAAGAGTTGCACTGGTGACCTACATGCGCTAAGTTTTTCTAATATGTGGTACGATTGGGGCGATTCTTATGGCATTGTGAATCTCCCATGAAGCATGCAATATGAGTCTATAGGAGTACCAATGGCATATAGCTCACATGAAATGATAGGCACACTTGCCGCACGCGACACTCTATTTGGTACTGAGACACTTCAAAATGATTTACAAATCATGTGATTTTGATTATACCAAAATAGTTTTATCTAGAAAATCCGAACTAAATCAGTCTAGAATTACATTTGGGCAAAACTCATATAAAATGCCCTTAAAATCATTTGGTGAGTGGAACCTGGTTTGGCGCCCAATTTATCATCCGCTTCGTTCCGAGCTGTAATATTTTCCTTAGTTCTCGGCTGACTTGGCGGAAATAATTAATTCTCCTGGCTTCCTTCCTTTTCTTTTTTCTCGTCGCACGCCGAGAATCAATTAATGCTCCCGCTTCCTTCCTTTTCTTTTTCTCGTGCGCTAACTATTCATCGGTCAATACTCGCGATCAACTCCCAGACGTGCATATTATATTCCCTTCTTCCACTATGTGACCTCACAATCAATCCAAGGCTAATTTACACGGGCCCAAGGGAACTGCTGGTGGCTGTCTCATCTATGGTGCCAAATTAACCACACAAAATAAACCTAAATTTTCACGCACTCCACCCGTAATTGCCCCGGAATAAGAAACCAAACTGGTAGAACTAGTTAATACATACTACCTCCATTTTAAGCAATAAAAAGTCCTTGTTTTACATGCTTTTTATTTGACAAAGAATCACTTCAAATAAATAAAAATTAGTTTTATGAAATTAGTATCATTAAAAAGTGCTTTTCAATATGAATCCAACGATAGTAATTACATATAATATAATAAAAAAATTGCTCAATTTTTATGATCAAAATTCGTCTTGAAATATGTGTACGCCTTATTCATTGAAACGGAGCTGAGCTACTATAACCAGTGCCAGCTTTAGTTATAGCTTGACTGCAACACATGCACATACCACCTCTATTTCAACCGTAGCTAGTTTAGTACCGTTTTCTACCCTGTTTTCCCCATTCCTCTCTTGAAAATACACATGCCGTGTTTTGCTTGGCTAGATTCGATCAGCTAGCTACTATTACCATCCAATACTACTACTTCTGTTGATGTGGATATAGCTATCTCGGATACTAGAAAAAAAGGCAACACTTATGAGTTCTTCATCTAGCTCACAACTAGTACTACCACAACTTGGAGTCTTGGGCGACAAGTAAAGTTGCCACCCTCAGGCGTCTAGTACGACACCTCCCGAACGACCATAAACGTCGACATGTACCTATCGACTATGACCTCTGTCATGAGTTTCAAATCAATAGCTCATACAGTCTGCTACACCATCTTGCACATTTGTCAATGAAAACACTTATATTGATATGTTTGTTAAGTATTTTAAGTAGTACTACTACTACTAACTACTAGAGAGCTAGCTAGCTGAGCCCATCGTTAAGCCGTGAACGAAGTAAATGGCATCAGCCTCGCCCTTTGCATACACGGCGCTAGCTGTTGCCGGGTTGGGTGCCGTGTAGACCAGTCGACGATCTTGGTGGTCACCAGCAGCTGTTTGTAGCAGCGTTGCAGCGACTTTTATGCTGGAAAAGAAGTTCCTTGTCGGTGAGGAGGACAAAGCCTAAGGCCTCATGTTGGTATGGTATAGTATGCTGGAAAAGAAGTTCCTTGTCGGTGAGGAGGACAAAGCCTAAGGCCTCATGTTGGTATGGTATAGTATGCTGGAAAAGAAGTTCCTTGTCGGTGAGGAGGACAAAGCCTAAGGCCTCATGTTGGTATGGTATAGTATACTCGCAGCCACCAATACGAACAATAGTAATTCCCCTGACCCGATAACCTCGATGCGGTGCTCTGGTGACTTATCGGCATACTCAGGTGACGCAACCACACCGTCTTCCACCTTGATGGTCACCAACAGTTGTTTGCAGTAGTGTTGCAGCGACGTCACTCTGGAAACGATGTTCCTGTCGGCGAGACCTCTTGTTGGTATAGTATACATTTTTCGAGTGACTTTCGACGAACTCGAAGACAAGCGTACGTACAAGGAGAACTGATCACGACGTGCATGTCTAAGCTAGCCTTCTGCCAAGACGAGCACACAACAAAGCTTCACAAGCCTGATTGATTCATAATGTCATGATTTTGTAACATATGCATGCTTCTGGAGCTCTATGCAGCTCTATGCAGGCACTACATCTCGAAAAGAAAAGAAAAGAAAAAGCTCTATGCCGGCAACATGAGTGCATGATCATCCAGATTTTCGAATTACAGATTAATCTGAATTAAATGATATATTTAATATCAATGATTTTACTTTGGTAATATCCATCGTATCCAGAGCCTTTATTTTACGGAAGGAGAATTTCCTCCGGCTGTGCATCCGGTGGTGGCGGCGGCGGCCGCTGGCCGCACATAGGCTTCATGCATGGATGTGCCCAGGATGTGGTGGTAGCCATCGAGGACGGTTCCACATCGAGGACGAGAGAAGATGTTGAGCACGAGGGCATGGCGGGAAGCCGGCAGATGGTGACCATCTATGTACAAAAAGTAAGTTATCGAGTACAACGGATTTTGTACTGTATTTCCCTGTATTCAATTCCCATGTATTTTGTCAACAGAAAATCATGCAAAACAAAGATAAATGCTAGATTGAAAGCTACGAACAGCGGCCGAACAGATGGGCTCGCAGCCTTAGCGCTGCCCGCGGGCAAGCCACGTCTCGATCCTAGGCCCTCACTCCGGGGAAAGTTGTGGTTGCTTCGTCGCGGCGGTCGTCCTGGACGGCTCAACGCCGTCTAGTTTCATATAGTACTTGGTAGTTTGATGACATCTTGTTGCTGGAGCGTTGGACATCAGGACGCGGACGTGGGAGCATACTGAGTCAACGGGCATTTCAAATGCTTGTGCTCATTCACTCCTCAAGCCTATCAAGGGAGATAAGATTCGACTGTTGCCCGGCACAGAAATGGCTTCACGTGCCTGAATGTCACCCAGCAGCCTGTCCCAACAGGCCAGCGGTGAATCAAATTGGCCCAATAGCGCTGCCAGAGTGGCCCAAGACAACGAGCTCCTTACAATGTTTAGTCCCACCTTGCTAAGCTAGAGAGGTTGGGAGCAACTTATAAGGGGGGCATTCCATTGTCTTCTAATTGGTAGAACCGGATGCAGCCATGCAGTACATGTATAGCGCGTGCGCTCGCGTGAATATTCGCGACTTAAGACTTTGGACGCTTGGCGACGGCGCGGAACTTTTTTTTTTGTTTATTTATTCTCTAAGGAGCAATCTAAACTGTACATTGAATTCTTAAATATGCAAATTGAATTCTTTTCTTGTAGCTATACAGTAGTTTTTAGTTTAGATTGCTAAGGTTAAGCAGAAACAAACAAAGCAAAGTCTAATCTGGGCATGATTAATGAATCATGCAATATCTTCCTGTTATTTCAGTTTTGATCATTTCTCTTCACTAGAACCTGAACATGACAGCATATTTTTGTATGGAGACCACATTAAACACGTTACCTTGATCATGTTAATGTTACTTATGTAGAAAGTTAGTCCTTATACCATCCCTGTACCCATTATTAACATTGAATAAAGTCTAGCTCAAAAAAGGCAACCTAGAATTACGCTTTCTGAATTCAGGTCCCGGTAAATGAATGGCGCCGGCAAACTGTGAACTTGCGGTTACTTTCCAAGAAACATGTCATCAGAAGATAGTATCTCCTCTATCCTGTGATCCAAATGTGGTGCAACTTGATCCTCTCGGGGAAAATTTTATTATCTCACTAGACACCTAGCATTGAAATACATGGTGTTGCACTATGCATTTACACAAATAAGCGGCTGATTTGGTAGAGATGGCAACGCGGTGGGTGTATTTATCTCTCTCTGCCGGGAATTCATTTCGGCTTCGGTCTGGGGGAGAAGTGCCATCGTTGATCCCTGTAACTGGATAGTAGTTAAGACATACTGTCAGTCTTGTGCCAATGCTACTAAGAGAAACTCTGGGAGCCGCTTGCACCTCCTTATCTCCTGCTTTTTAGCTGGCTTTTCCACAGGCCAAGCTCCAGATTAGGATTTACACGCTCTGATTTTTTATTTTTTTGAGAAAAATTTACACGCTCTGATGGCATTTCTTCTCTGAAAGAGATTCGTTGGAAATGCACGAGCGCTCTGAAATGCATTCTGGGCTGAGAGAGAGAGAGGCCGCTATAATCATGTTGGGCCTCACTGAACGCAGTCTGCTTGCTCCCGTGTCTCAAAATTCCCCGCACCTCTCGGTTCCGGCAGCTCGCCTCCGCCGCCGTCCGCGCCGCCGCGGCCGTTCCCGTCGCGTTCTAGGTGTGAGGTTGATCCCCCTCTCTCTCTCCTTCTTCTAACCCTCGGCCCGACGAATGCAACTTGGGAGCAGCGCATCTGAAACCCTAGCTAAACGAACTGCAGCAGCAGGCCGGCCCCGTACTGGATGGAGAAGATTATTTGCTAAGTCGGCATGACTCCAGTGTCTTATTAAATTCAGATGTTGGGTATGGTCCAGATTCTCCTAGTTTTGGGCAGTGAATGATTGGATAAGTCCTATATCTGCCACAATTTGGTTTTCTTGTTTGTTGGTATTCAGGATCTTCAGGGCGCCTTTGAACAATGTTGGCTAGCCTTTGAACAATGTTGGCTAGCCTTGAACATTTTGTAAGCTACCCTTCCATGTGTAATGACTAGTTATATGAATGAACCTAGTCAGTTAATCTCTTTGCTTTAAGCGCTGATTGTTGTGTCACTTGTTAGCTGCGCATGTGGCTAAATGTGAGACACTGGACATTATATATGTTTGTAATTATCAGCATTTTCACCTCTTTCTATTCATCTATGAGGCTGGAACCTTTACTGTCCAACTTGTTATCTGTCACAGCAAAATTTCTATGTCACCCTGAATTGATAAAATTGGAAGTAGTATTCTCATATGTTATTTGAAATAGTTATCTCTTTTGTAGTAATTTAATACCTTGGGAGTCTTGTATCAACTGTTCTGAGTTGTTGTATATATAGACAGTGATTCAATCTTCATATATGGTGTCAAACAACATGTGCTAGACCAAGACAGAAATATATTTTTATTTATTTGTAAGGGAATATTATATTTATTTGTTTCTAGGAGAAGAAAATAGCACAACTGCACAACTCATTCACTGATATGTTTAGTAAAGACTGGTTGTGTAATGCCATGAAGGTTCGCCGTTCATCAACATAGCTGTTACACCCTCTGTTGTTTATCCTTGTTCTGAGTAAACTGTCCATACCATTATAGTTCTGCCTTGAGTTCCTGACTAGACTAGAGTATAATACCTTCATCTATTCTTACTTTTAATCCAGGTTGTTGCCCAAGTGAATTCATTACTGAAGCATCATAAGATTTCTGTTATCCATATTTTAACTTACTGATTTTTCTTATTCTCTACGGAGCAATCTGAACTGTACATTGAATTCTTAAATATGCAAATTGAATTCTTTTCTTGTAGCTATACTGTAGTTTTTAGTTTAGATTGCTAAGGTTAAGCCGAAGGCGTTTGCTCCGGTACAACCCCCTCCCCTAAACTCAAAGCAAACTTAAATACAAGAACGGCTGAGATCGCTTGATACCCTTTCGTTTAATATTAAACGGGTATACGAAGCCCTGTACAAAACCCGTATGATCCAACTAAACTGTATGCCGCATACGTATGTACATAATTATGTAGGTACGCAGATTATTGGTGGCGATTCGTCAGCGCGGTGGCGGTCGTGGCCGCCGGGCGGGAGGAGCAACAAGGCGGTGATGGGCAGCCACGAGGCACTGTGAGGCGAAGCTGGACGAGACGAGTCTCGGCAATGTCTCGTAGGTCCGTACCGGTATGGTTGGAGCGGCGTGCAGGCTAGACGGCGGCGTGACGAACGGCCGGATAGTTCCGCCCCGGACAGTCCGGTGCAATTCGGCCGGACTGTCCATCGCGTTGGGATCGAGACTAACCGGACTGTCTTGCGGTGCTTGCGTTGGACTGTCTTGCGGCACCGGACTGTCTTGTGGTGTTCGCGCCGGACTGTCTTGCGGCGCCGGACTGTCTTGCAGTGGCCGCCGGACTGTCTTGCGGCGACTGTATGCCTATACGTAGGAATACTGAGTTTTGGATTTGGGTTTGGACATGGGCCTAAATAATACCGGTTGGGTTTTGTTGAGTTTGGGGAGGGGTTGTACCGGAGCAAGCCTCTAAGCCGAAACAAACAAAGCAAAGTCAAATCTGGGCATGATTAATGAATCATGCAATATCTTCCTGTTATTTCAGTTTTGATCACTTCTCTTCACTAGAACCTGAACATGACAGCATATTTTTGTATGGAGACCACATTAAACACGTTACCTTGATCATGTTAATGTTACTTATGTAGAAAGTTAGTCCTTATACCATCCATGTACCCATTATTAACATTTAATAAAGTCTAGCTCAAAAAAGGCAACCTAGAGAACGGGGAGAAGAAATGGCGAAACACGCCAGCGAGCGATCTTACATGATCCACTCTTTGGCTCCATCTCCCCTGATCCCACGGTAATTCGTGCTTTAGCAATCTTGTTTTTTTTCCAACGTTCTCTGGCCTAGGAGTGAAGATTGACGGGAGAATTGGAGGAATATTCAGCGCAGCAAGATGACGCAAGTAGAGATGGGGCACGCACGGTGTTTGACGAAATGTCCACACCAAGAGAAGTGAGAAGGCACAAAAAACAGAGCGGTGATCAACCTGTCCGGGCGTGTCCAGGGCTTGGCTCGCGCTCTGTCCGACCCCGCCGTCCGGAATAGGTCTCCCCAGGCGCTCTCCGGCTTCTTCTGCTACAGAGGCAGCAGCCCCGCCCGCTCGCGCCTCGACTTCCTCAACCTGTCCGGGCGGGGGCGGCCGCTGGTCGACCCCTTGCTCAGTTTCGTGCGTGGCTACCAAGAGGTCAGGCCTCTGCACTGCTGCGGCGGCATCCTCATCTGCTACTGCCGGAGAGTCCACATGAAGGAAGCTGAATACGTCGTGTGCAACCCTGCGACCGAGGAAATCTGGGCCGTTCTGACTGTGCCTCGTAATGAACTGCTACCGGGACTCAAAGACACCCGCCTGTGTTTCGACCCTACCATTCCCCGCAGCTTCACAGTGTTCGTGTTCATGCACAATTTGACTGGGATCAGCAGAGTGGAGGTGTACTCCTCGGAAACGGGACAATGGACGTCCATGAAGAGCGAGTGGAGTCCCGGGACTGTCGTGGATTCAAGATGTGTCTTCTTTAATGGCGCTCTGCATTCGACTACTCGTCCACGCTCGCTGGACCAAGAGGGGAAACTGATACGCTGGATGGTTACGGTGGACACCGAGGGGAAGACTTGGAGGAGAATTCAAATGCCACACGACATTGATTCTTCTGGTTGCATTCACTACAGGAAATTGATGCTTTGCCGTGTAGCTATATGTGCACGGCAAAGCCTTAAAAGTGCACGGCAAAGCCTTTGCCGTGTAACCATACACGGCAAAGATCGCACGGCAACAATCGGGACGGCAAACGTATCTTTGCTGTGCGCATGGACAAAAATGCACGGCAAAGACTTTGCCGTGTGCCTTGCTACCCTTCACGGCACATAAAAGCACTTGACGCCGTTCTGGGCGAGACGGCGCCGCTGGTGGGTCCCGGTAAGACACTTTGCCGTGCACCAGCACACGGCAAAGGTGTGCCCTTTGCCGTGCACCCTCACACGGCAAAGACTCAGCCCTTTGCCGTGAGCCTCCCTATGCCGTGCGACCCAAACGGACACGCGGACGCGGGCCGCTGTCCGCGTGTCCGGGCGGCGACCCAAACGGTTCAAAACGGACGGCCCAGCGCGTCCGTTTGGGTCGCGCGGTTGGAGATGCCCTAATAGAGACCAGGCATGTCCAACATAATGATCAGATTGATCATTGGTTCCACGGAAGAACAAAGGTTAGTTGTACTAGCTATGCAATTCTCACATCACTCTCTAAGAAAATTTTCTACCCATAGAAGTATAGCATTATTGTATTTTACCTGTTGGCCAAAAAGTGACCGGTATCACCGAATGGACGGCGCGAACGGCAAAGCACGTACCTAGCTAGAGCATATCTACATCTAGATGCTCTGATTTAAGCATATATAGGAGGCTAAACGAATGAAAGAATATATGCTTATGCTTAGCAGGATCGAAAGGATGCTAACGGGTTAAGTTCCGATGATCCCTTTATTAATTGTATCGTGCATGGTTCTCTATTTCTTGATCCGGTCTGCTTCTCCTAAAAAGATCGAAAGCCCCAGTTGTACATTTTCAGTTTAGCATCTGCTTTCATCGAGACAAAGAGCAAAAGGATGTGCCACTAACAATCTACACGAAAAAGTTGATCTTTTTTTAATAAAGGAAATGTATTAATATCGAGAGATACTAATTATACCCTGTTTCTGCAACAACGTAATATCGTAATGGCAATCCGAATTCACACCGCCAAAGAAAAAACTAAGAAAATAAAATCCTGCTATGGTATCCAGCCCAAGCAGCAACAATACATCCAACACCAAGACAACACCTAAATTTCAGAATCTTCAAAAGCGACGCCTCTAGAGGAAGGGAACACTTCACGAACACCGTCGTCGCTCGATCAAAGATCTTAGATTTTCACCTTGAAGATAGCCCCCGCTCTCAAAACAACATGTGCGGTCGTCCCCATCTGCATAATGCTAATGTGAAACCCAGAGCACTAAACAAGTCCCTCAACAACATAGCGACTCGAACCTTCATTGCTAGTCCTCCAATCCAGCCTTCACGATATTTCCCGCCTCTGATTCACCATGCACCATAATGTGATCTGATAGCAAAAAGAACAAAACTTCGCGCCGCTCCCTCTAGAACCAAATGGTCAGAATAAGAGCATGGTGCGTACGACCGAATACCACCCGATCTAGCAAACTTCAGACATAAGGTGCACTGTTATATTCGCCGACGGAGCCTTCCGAAACTCACCACGTTGGCCATATCAAATAGGACCGGCCTTAGGAAAGTATCCATCTGCGCACAAGAGGATCCCTTGGATAGCCACCTTTATTAGGTAGATCGGCAAGCCCCCACGCCGCCGCCCGCATGCTGACCCCCCTCCGGTGGAAGAGGAGGCGAGCCTTAGCACGAACCAGGCGCACGCTTGGGATGCTCCAACGCTTGTACTTCTTCACGACCTTGAGGTCGGCGTCGACGTACACCTTCATCATAACGTTCATCGCGAACGCAACGCTTTCGATTTTCAAGGGTATGAACACTGAATCGCTCCGTTACTTTGCATCTCCATATAATAGATCTTGGCCATGTTATTCTGGCGTAGGATTTTTTGTGTTTTCGGAAAAGAAACCCAATAGAAATAAGTGATATTGCTATATCCATTTGCTGATGAAGGATAGAAAATTCAAGATGGTGAAAGTGGTGGATTTTAGAACCATGTGAGCAAGGACAACAAACTCTTTAATGTATATCGACGATTTCTCTGTTGACCTAGCACCGTGATAGCCTTTTCAAATGATTTTTTACTTAATCACTTTTGTAGAGGAACCATTTTTTGGTGTTTTTAGAAGAACTAAGTTATGAATTGAAGTTTAAAATACACTGTATTAGACTATTAGGTAAGATTGGATTGGGCCATCGGCCCGTGGGCTCTAGACACCCCGGTCCGGTCCGATCCAAAAAAAACCCACGGTGGGCCTCCTGGTTGGAAACGCCCCGTCCCAGTCTCCGCCTCCGGCAGCCGTCGCCTTCGTCGGCCACCGCCGCCGGCTCCTCTCCTCTGCCACGGAAACCGTAGCAGATTTGGCTTCGCGAGCCACCCCCTCCTTCGAGTATTTCCCAAAATCTCTGTTTTTTTCGAAAAAAAAACCTCTGTAGGGTTCATCAGCAAGCGGATTATCGATGGCAGCCATCCTACGAAGAACCACCGCCAAGGCGGCGGCGGAGCTGCTCCTGCGTCCGCCCCGATGCGCCGGCCGGCTCGCGCGGTTCTTGGGGGACGGCGCGTCCGCTGCTTCTCACGGTAGTGAACTGTCAAGCAACCATTGGCGCTGACCATTTCTACTGTACTTGTGAGATGTCTGTAGTGTGACCTTGCTTTGCTGGCTGGCTTCTTCCTGATTGGCCTGAGCAGATATTGGGTCCGCGGCCCCGGCGGCGGAGTTCGTGCCGTGGCGCAACGGCGGGGGCGTGCTGCACCGGGCGGCGTCCATCGACCCCACCGCGGTGGTGGAGGCCGGCGCCGTGGTGCATTCCGGCGCTGTGATTGGCAAGGAGGTCGTTGTCGGGTCTGGCACCGTGGTTGGGCCGTCGGTGTCTGTCGGACAGTCCACTAGGATTGGGTACGGTGTTTGTCCAGTTTGATCTGAGTGTGCATTAGAGCAAAATCTGTTTTCATTGGCAGTGCTCATTTGCTGCAAATGACTTCTTTGTGTACATGTGCAGGTACAATGTTGTCTTGAGCAATTGTTCCGTGGGCGAGTTCTGTACTATCCATAATGGCGCTTGCATCGGCCAAGATGGTGAGCATTTGTTCACCTAGTGTTGGAAATATGTAAATATGTCAAGTGGTACACATGGTATGTTGTATGTTCTACAACACTGTAGAGAACATGCCACATTATGTCAGATACTTGCGCATGCTATGGTAGGAACACTGAAAGTTGCAGCGTGTGAGCTAATCGCAGCATTCCTGGTTTTTTAAGGCCTTTTGGCTAGACATAGTACATCCCAGTTTGTGGGGGTATGAAAGCTTATTTGGACTGTTTATTGTTAGAAATTCCTATGTTTTTCTGCTGTACTTGGTGAATGGTAACTAGTACTGTTAAACAATAGGAATTGATTTCTGATGTTATGTAAGATTGTAAGTGTAAACTACTGATGTATATCTTTTAGGTTTTGGTTTCTTTGTCGACGAGGATGGGAAGGTCAAGAAGAAGCCACAGGTTAGTACTCAGCACTATCAATTCCCGGGTAGTTTGTGAAGATTATGGACATGGTCGTGCAATATTGGGTTCAAAGCTCAAGCTCATATGCTAGAGCAAATGCGCAATGCCACCCTACAACCTATGGTATCTGAACAGCTTCATCTTTTATAACTAAGGAAAAGCCGAGTTTGAATGGTTCACATTTCAAGTACTTGTTTGTCAGCTAACAGAGAAAGGAAGCCCAGAGATTATTCTCTGACATGGAAAAAATATTTGTCGGAATATATGTTCACTAAGTACCACCTACGTACTGACTGGATATGTGGTAGTGTTTGAGAATGTTTATGTATATGCTATAGTCCTATCAAAATCAAAATGTAGGTCCGCATTGAAAAGCTCTGTATTTTTCAGGTACTTTATGCAAGAATCGGTGACAATGTGGAGATAGGTGCAAATACGTGCATTGACAGAGGAAGGTAACTTGTCGACTTTTTAATCCTGATAAAAATATGTACGAGTATCATATAGTTGCAGGCTCGAACAATTGGATAGGATGTGTAGCTTGGTTAAGGTAGATCTTCTGTTGGCTAGTCCACAGTTGATCTCAATATGGCTAACGCTTTCAACTATCAGCCCTTTCCATGCCATTATGCATTTGATTGCAGTTGATCCTTACTGAAAACTTCCATAAATATTTATTAACTGCAGTTGGAGAGACACAATAATTGGAGATGCCACCAAGATTGATAATCTTGTTCAGGTATTGATTCCCCTGCGATCCAAAGAACCCCTTATTGATGAGATTCTTTTGTGCTTTTTTTTGTTCTGTTAATTGACGTATCCTCTTGTAGATAGGTCACAATGTGGTAATTGGAAAGTGCTGTATGATTTGCGGACAAGTTGGGATTGCTGGTTCTGCAACGTATGTACACCTTCATCTCATTGACGAATTGTTCATTCTCTTTGGCGTTTCATATAATCCTTCATGTTTGCCTTTTGAGATTTTTCCCATTATGTACATACAGCTTGGGGGACTATGTCACGTTAGGTGGTCGGGTGGCAATCCGGGATCATGTCTCCATTGCTTCAAAGGTGCTGTTTTCTGACTCCGTGCTTTGTCATATTTTGATTCCATAATACTTGTTAAGTTCCACATAATTCTGTGTTGTGTGTTGTCATGCGTCACAACCTAGCTGCATTGCTTGCCATACTCTCATGGCCAAAGGCTTTTCAAAACTAATTTGAGTAGCAGTGAAAACACTTCTGTTTTATTGTTAAGTAATTGACTGGGATCTAAGAACTTCATGCAAGATTTCATCTTCATATTTATTGTTGATAGCAAGCAACTGCTCAGACATTTCTTCCATGCTGATAGTCATGGCAGCATTTACAGAGCATTGATCTAGACATCTGACCAAAACTTAGCTGATAGCATTATATGTTGCCGGCCCGCTAATATTTTTTTCACTGCCTCGCAAATTGATTATCGTCGATCCCATTGCAGGTTCGACTTGCAGCAAATAGTCTAGCAACAAAGGACATTCAAAATCCCGGTGACTATGGTGGATTTCCAGCTGTAAGCATTTGGTTATAGCAATAACCACACAAGTTAAGGTTCTTGTTCCTTACCCCTCTAGCTACTAAATACTCATTACGCTTTTTGAATTCAGGTCCCGGTAAATGAATGGCGCCGGCAAACTGTGAACTTGAGGTTACTTTCCAAGAAACATGTCGTCAGAAGATAGTATCTCCTCTATCCTGTGATCCAAATGTGGTGCAACTTGATCCTCTCGGGGAAAATTTTATTATCTCACTAGACACCTAGCATTGAAATACATGGTGTTGCACTATCCATTTACACAAATAAGCGGCTGATTTGGTAGAGATGGCAACGCGGTGGGTGTATTTATCTCTCTCTGCCGGGAATTCATTTCGGCTTCGGTCTGGGGGAGAAGTGCCATCGTTGATCCCTGTAACTGGATAGTAGTTAAGACAGACTGTCAGTCTTGTGCCAATGCTTACTAAGAGAAACTCTGGGAGCCGCTTGCACCTCCTTATCTCCTGCTTTTTAGCTGGCTTTTCCACAGGCCAAGCTCCAGATTAGGATTTACACGCTCTGATGGCATTTCTTCTCTGAAAGAGATTCGTTGAAACATTCAAAATATTCAGAAATGCACGAGGGCTCTGAAATGCATTCTGGGCTGAGAGAGAGAGAGAGAGAGGCCGCTATAATCATGTTGGGCCTCACTGAACGCACAGTCTGCTTGCTCCCATGTCTCAAAATTCCCCGCACCTCTCGGTTCCGGCAGCTCGCCTCCGCCGCTGTCCGCGCCACCGTGGCCGTTCCCGTCGCGTTCTAGGTGTGAGGTTGATCCCTCTCTCTCTCTCCTTCTAACCCTCGGCCCGACGAATGCAACTTGGGAGCAGCGCATCTGAAACCCTCTCTCTCTCTCTCCTTCATGATCAGTAGCATACAAATCACATAGTATCTCTAAACCAGGAATTTTAACATCAAGTTGAGTTAATAGCATATTCTTCCTAGATAGAGCATCACCAACAATATTATCTTTTCCCTTCTTATGCTTAATAATGTATGGAAAAGACTCAATGAACTCAACCCACTTAGCTAGACGCTTATGCAAAGTAGATTGAGCTTTCAGATATTTCAAAGCTTCATGATCAGAATGTATGATAAATTCTTTTGGCCACAAGTAATGTTGCCAAACCTCAAGAACTCTAATTAAAGCATACAACTCTTTATCATATATTGGATAGTTCAACTTAGCACCAGATAGTTTCTCAGAAAAATATGCAATTGGGCGACCCTCTTGCATCAACACACCACCAATTCCAATACCACTAGCATCACATTCAATCTCAAATTGCTTATTGAAATCAGGAAGTGCAAGCAACGGTGCAGAAGTTAACAATCGTTTCAGTTCATCAAATGCATGATCTTGGGCTGCGCCCCACTCAAAGACAACACCCTTTTTAGTCAAATCATTCAAAGGTGCAGCAATAGTACTAAAGTTGGGCACAAATCTACGATAAAACCCAGCTAAACCATGGAAACTTCTTACTTGTCTCACATTCATGGGAGTAGGCCAATTTTGAATAGCTTCAACTTTAGACACATCTACTTCTACTCCATGCTTAGAGACAACATAACCCAGAAATATGACCTTATCTTTGCAAAATGTGCACTTCTCAAGATTACCATAGAGTTTATTATCACGCAACACTTGCAAAACATGTCGAATATGTATAGTATGATCAGATTCATTGCGGCTGTAGATTAATATGTCATCAAAATACACAACCACAAATTTGCCAATAAATTCACGCAAAACATGGTTCATCGGTCTCATGAAAGTACTAGGTGCATTAGTTAATCCAAAAGGCATTACTAACCACTCATATAAACCAAATTTTGTTTTAAAGGCTGTTTTCCACTCATCCCCTTCTTTCATCCTAATTTGATGATAACCACTACGCAAATCAATTTTAGAGAACACAGCAGCACCACTCAATTCATCTAGCATATCCTCTAGACGGGGAATAGGATGACGATATCGAATAGTAATGTTGTTTATAGCTCTACAATCTACGCACATACGCCAAGTACCATCTTTCTTAGGAACTAGAATAACGAGAACAGCACAAGGACTAAGGCTTATGCGAATATAACCTTTGTCGAGTAGCGCTTGTACTTGCTTCTGTATCTCCTTCGTCTCTTCGGGATTAGTGCGATATGGCGCCCTATTGGGCAGCGATGCTCCGGGAATCAAGTCAATTTGATGCTCAATACCTCGCAATGGTGGTAGTCCTGCGGGTACCTCCTCCGGAAACACGTCGCCGAATTCCTGCAAAACACTAGAAACACCAAGAGGAAGAGGGGTCATGTCGTTAGAAACCAAAACCGTACCCCTGTACAAAAGCACAAGAGGCATGGCCGTAGGATCCTCACTAAATTCTCTCATGTCTTCTTTGGTGGCTAATGAGACTAAGGAATTCACTCTCTCACTTTTCGTTATATCACTCACGACATTACAATTCTCTCGCCTATCTAGAGGTGCATCCTCCAAATTAACTTCAATCTTCTGACGAGACTCATTGACAATTTGTTGTGGCGACATAGGCTGTAAGGTAATTTTCTTGCCCTTGTACTCCAAGTGATATGTATTGGCACGGCCATTGTGTTGCACAGAACGGTCATAGAGCCAAGGCCGACCCAATAAGAGGTGACAAACCGTCATAGGAACCACATCGAAGTCAATGCAATCCTTATACGGTCCAATCGCAAACTCAACACGCACCATGTGGTTTACCTTCATCTCACCATTGTCGCTCAACCACTGAATATAATATGGATGCGGGTGCGGTAGATACTTCAACTTCAGCTTGGTACATAACTCCTTGCTTGCTAAATTGCGGCAACTCCCGCCATCAATAATGACCTTGCAAGCCTTGTCAGGACCAACTAAAGCTTTGGTTTGGAACAAATTGCAGCGCTGAGTAGATGCACTAGGCAACACATTAAGAGCACGCTGCGACACAACAATGGTGCGAGCATCGAAGGATATGCATCTTCACCATCGGTGTCATAGTCATCATTGTCCGGAGCATTTGGATCAACATCATCTCCCAGTCTCGTACTCATTGTCCTCATTGATAAACATGACTTTGCGGTTAGGACAATCTCTCTTGAAGTGACCCTTGCCACCACATGTATGGCAAAGCATATCGCGGTTGCGCGTTGTAGACACACCAGAACCACTCGTACTTGCAGCAGATTCGGACTTCTTTGCATTAGATACATTGGAGACCGGTTTGCTAGGCGGAGTAGAGTAAGGAGCGGAGCGCGTCGAAGGCGCCGGTGCCGTAGAGGGCGCGCGGGGTGTAAAACGCCCAGCTCCCGTAGCACGTCCCTTAACCTTTGCTTCTTCAGCCAACTGTGATTCAGCTTCTCTTGCATGATGTAACAATTGATTCATATTGGTGTAGGTGTAATGACGAACAATGCCTTTAACATCATACTTCAATCCATTGAGAAAACGCTGCATTGTCATCTCTAGAGACTCACGGACACGACCACGCTGCATAAGCATCTCCATCTCCATGTAGTACTCATCAACAGTCTTCACACCTTGCCTTAATAGTGTCAGCTTATCAAATATGTTCCGCATGTAATTTGTAGGCACAAATCGAGAAGTCATAACCTCCTTCATTGCATGCCATGTACGGATAGGCTGTGCACCATCTTCGTCGCGGTTACGAACCAAAGAATCCCACCAACGCAATGCATAACCATCAAATTCAGAAGACGCAAGCTTGATCTTCCTATCTTCAGAGTAGTGTGGATGTAGGCTCCATAATTTCTCAATCTTGAGCTCCCAAGTGAGGTATTCTTCAACATCAGCTCCTCCTTCAAACTTGGGTATGGAAAACTTAAGCTTACCCAATCCATCTTCTTCATCTTGTCCACGACCATTGCGGCCAAGTGGAACCCCGACACGAGGACGATGACCACGAGGCGCACCACGAGCATTGTGTGCGTCATCTTCAAGCTCAAGATCTTCATCATCTTCTTGTTGTTGTTGTAGTACAGTCAAGTTCTCAATAGCTAGTCGCATATCCGCAATATTGCGCTGTATATCCGTCATTTGATCAGACAATCCAGTGACGGTGACATTAGTAGCATCCAGCGTTTGTTTGATCTCATCAACTGTACTCTTAAGCTCATCATCGTTAGTGCGGAATTCACGTCGCATCTCATTACGAAGAGCTTCATACTCCCTCCATGTGATGATATCTGCCGAGTTCTTGTTTTCCTGGTTAACAATCTTATTATCACTAGCAGACATGATTAGTAGGTTAGTGCACTAAATCAAAAATATATGGTGGTACTCTCACAACTCACTCAAAACTGATAAGAAAATAAATCTTACCGTTCCAAAGTAAATTAGTGTTGCTTACCACTTGTAGTAACAACTAGTGCACGGATGTAGCGAAGCGAATATCAAGGGTATAAGAACAATCACACGACAAAGCAGGGTATATGTGGGGCTGTAGGTAGGCTACCTATTTGCACCAATAACAAGCTCTAGCGCTGACCGTAGACAACCAAAGATACTCACACAAGGCGATATAATGGGGCAATGCAACTATATGGAGGAAAGGTTGCAATGCACAAGAGAGACACTAGCAAAGCTCAACGAGACAGGCACAAGATTGCTCAACTACGGATGCAGTAAAGAAAACTTAGGCCTTTCACTTGATTTCAACTAGCAAACACTTTTCTTTTTGTATTTTCTTTTTGTACACACGCAGCTATATAGCTCTTTTTGCTTCTTTTCTATTTTCTCTTTTTTTTTTGTTTTTTTGACTCAACTCCTTGATAACACGGCCAACAAGATATGCAAAGCACCAAAACCCTAATGAGCAGCCTGTCGAGCGGTAAAACTAGTCTCTTCTGGGGAAGTTCCTAGTCACGTATATCGAAAGGCTGTAGCTATGGTTTGGACAAACACACTGTATGCTATGTGGACTCGGAGTAAACAAAAACTGACTCTAGATGATAAACTAGATGAAAAGAAAAACACAAACCCTAACAATTCTACTAGAAGAAAGATAAAGTTACGCAAAAACAACTACGAAAAGCAACTAAAACTCGAAAATAGTGCAAGCTATGGCTATGGCAAACCCTAACCCTAAATATTTTTGGCTTTTTCTGGATAGGAAACACTCACAACTCAACTATGGGGTGGATTGTGGATGGCTTACCGAGGAAAACTGGAAATCTGATACCAAGATGATAAGGGGTGGCCCGATCTTCTCAGTAAGCAACGGTGGTGATGATGATCACGGATGATGGCAGCGGAAATACACGACGATGAAGTGGATGATAACTTGTATGACGCAACGAGATCTCTCAATTGGTCCCTGTCGCCAGATGCAACAGCTCTCAACCCTGCAAGATATTCGCAACTCCACACACTTGCGCACGTAGCCGCCGACCACGAAGCGGTAAGTTGCAACCGTCTAATTCCTAATGGAACAACAGATCACACAAGACTTAAACAGGATCTACACAATATCCAAGCAATATAGTGTAGGGAATTCAATAGTTTTGCAGAGCAAACAACTAAGAACTAGGGTTTATCTTAAACGTGGTCTAAAACAGCTAGGGGGCGTCCTGGGCACTTATATAGGCGTCCGGGACGAGTTCTGGTCGAAAAGATACAAAAATAACCGACCCAGAATAGATCTGGTCGAGACAGACTCGGACGCGTCCGGTCTGGGATCCGGTCGACCGGGCTGTGGACCGGCCGATCCGGTTTGCGGCCGGTCAACCGGGCTGTGGACCGGACTGTCCGGTCTGTGGTCCGGTCAACCGGGCTGGGGACCGGGAAACTGCGAAGTTTCCGGTTTTCGTCCGGTACGAGGGGCTTCGTCCGGTTGTCGTCCGGTTAGCGACCGGTCGACCGGGCCAGGGACCGGGCTGGCCGGTCTGGGGCCGGTCTGACCGGGTTCTGGACCGGCCTGGACTTCTTCTTCTCCTCTCGCGCATGCCTCCCGCTCCTCCCTCGCGCGTCCATGAGATATCTTCATGTCCAGCTCCATGTCCAGCTTCACGGCCATCTTGACGTCCGTCTTCATGTCCAGCTGCTCCTCTCCTCGTGCGATGCTCGTCTCTTCTTGATACCTGATGATACATAAGTAATAGGACTTAGGCAGTATAAAGTTCTCATCAATCAAAGTATCGTTTAGAAACAAGTTCACCTGTTGTTTAAGTAGCTTCGCACGAGCTCGTGTCATTGGTCCAATCCGAACTTCATTGGACTTGAGCTTCACAGCAGGTTCATCTTCAGTTGGTAATGACGGAGGTAGTAGTGAGGTAGGGATGTCCTCATCACTTGCCCTAACAAGATCCTCTGGAGCCCCTCTCCACAAGTTCTCCACGGCTGCTGCCACCGCTTCTCCCCGCCGGCCGCCGCGGCGTAACGAAGGCGCCACCGGATGCTTCTGCCGGTTTGCCCCATCCAGCACCCATATTCCCCACGACATCTCCTATTTCTCCCGTTTCCCCCAAGCCACGCATACCCGCGCGACCCAGCCACCTTAGGAAAACGTGGCCAAGGGAAAGCTTCGCTTTGCTACTTGCTATAAATAATCTCCACATCAGATTTCGCTGAGCGCCGTTGAATCCCCGTTCGGTCTCCAGCGGCGCCACACCCAAATAGCCTCCTCCTCCTTCTCCCGCTATCATCTGGCCCTGCCGACATCGGCATGTCTTCGGCCCCGCTGCTCGGGCCTCCGTCGGCGGCAAGGGCGGCGAGGCGACGGCGCGGTCGCCGCCGGCATGGCTGCGGCGCGCGATCGACACGGAGGAAGCGTGGGCGCAGCTGCAGTTCGCGGTGCCGATGGTCCTCACCAACATGTTCTACTACGCCGTCCCGCTCTTCTCCGTGATGTTCTCCGGCCACCTCGGCGTCGTCCACCTCGCCGGCGCCACGCTCGGCAACTCCTAGGCCACCGTCACCGGCTACGCCTTCGTGGTACGTATACTGCTCATACCACATGCTCTTTGCCAGATATTTTTCGACCGCGCAATAATTACACACCTAGCTATAGTTATTGCTGATGCGTCGAGGCATGATCGACGATGCAGCTATCGCAGCTCCCACGTGCCGGTCGTATGCATCTCTTCTTGCCCTTGCACAATTATTGACAGACCCTTATGCTAATTAATATCATTGGCATTTTGGAAATAAGAACGGTAATCATTGCAAGTTTCTACTTCCTCCGTTTAGAAATAAGTTTATGCTCCAACCACAAGCTCTGCCAGATTTGGTCCAGACAGTACATTTATTTCCATTGCTGCGTCTACTCACGACGACCGACGTTTCGGTCGTATGCACTTTCCCGTTGCATAATTATTGACTAGTCGATCGTAGTGAGAATTAACATAGGCGTATACCTGGTCAAAATTTGGATGTGGTACTATCATGCACTAATAACACATTAATTAGTTTATAGATTCATCTTACCTTAAAAGTGTATTGTTATGGTAGTAATATATTTAGTTATCACAAGCATTTAATGGCATGACATATCATTAAAGTTTCTACTCTCTGCTTAAAAAAGATGTTTAATTTTATATACCTTATAAAGTTGAGTATTTTTTTATGAACGTGAGAGTAGCTGGTATTGCATGGGAGGTGACGTTTTGGCACACGCGTGCATATGCACCCATTATAGAAAATAATAAAAAAATAATTTTAAAAATATCATAAAAATCTGGAATAAATTTTTTGGTATACATCGTGACATCCTATGTTCGTTCACAAGTTTTCGTGGAAAAACAACATTTTATGTGGTGTATACAAAAAAGACAAAAAAAATGCCCTGTACGTAGTCGTGTTACAGCATCAAAATCTGTCTTTTTACAGGAGCCACAGAAAAATGTTTTTTTTGAAAACTTGTGTACCAACATAAAATGTCTAGATGTACATGTAAAAATTTAGTTTAGAATTTTTTGACACTTTAAAATGTGGATTCACATAATGGGAGCATATGCTCCTATGAGCCAAAGTGCATTTCCCGTATTGCATGAATGTATGTTAATACTATACCTTACTTACTCCAAAGTTTTCAATGGATGCGAATCCGTCCTCGATCTCGGATATTTTCGATGGGGTGCTAGATGGTGTAGTTGACCTTAACGGTGCAGTTGCTATTAATTTACACGATAATATATATTATTTATTTTCCACGTCTCCGGTGGATCTGGTGGAGTTTGGTGTCACTTTCCCGTTCCATCGATTTGACGGTAGTAGGAATATTTGAGCAGCCTTAAGGGTAGGTCGACGCATTTCCGACGACAAAGCAGTCGCTTTTTTCGCGAACGTGAACACTTGAGTAGGTAAACGTCTAGCTCGCCTTGTCCTGCAGGAGAAAAACACAGCACGTACTCTGCGCGCGTGGTTGGACTATATTTGCGGCTGCGACTTAAATGCGAACTGATGGACGGGGCGCATCTCCCACTGCGTCACGTACCTAGATTGCCGGCATAAAAAAGTGCCGGCAAAGGCACCAAAAGTGCCGGCAAAGATTTTTCAAGGCACAAAAAAAAGTGCTGCGTTTATTTCAGTCGAGGTAGGTCTTTGCCGGCATTTTTAGAAAAGTGTCGTTAATTATATTTTAAGGCACTTCCAAAAATGCCGCTAGTTAGTATTGCCGGCACTTTTGAAAGATGCCATGGAATCTTTTTGCTAGCACTTTCCGAAAATGCCATAGAATCTTTTTGCCGGCACTTTTCAAAAAATGTCACGAAATCTTTTTACTGGCACTTTTCTAGGGATACCATCTAAACTTTTTGCCGGCACTTTTAAAGGATGCCTACAATTACTTTTTCAGGCTTTTAATTCTGGTGCCGCTGATTATTTTCTTAGGCATTTTTAAGGTTGCTATACTGCCTGCAAACATTCAAGCAATTTACAATCAAGCATACATCACACTCAAGAAATCAAGCAATATTTAAAACCAATATTTCCAAGCAATCTATGTTTGAAACCAACATTTTGAAATATTCAAGGATTCACAATCCATGCATCTAATTAACTTCCATGACCAACAGTGTTCATCGCCACATCATGAACAACATGGTTTGAAACCATTAGATAAAATACACAACAAGGTTCATCTAACATGGTTCATCTAACTGGCTTCCATCTTACTTGTCCGACCAACAAGGTTCTTTGTTCCCGATTCGCTTGCTTGTTCCTCCAATGTCAGCATCCTACCATCACATCTAGAATAAACAGACTAAACACAGAAGTAGTTATGTTCCTTATATCAGGGAAGTGGATATATTACCCATTGCGAAAATAAAATCCAATTGCAGCAATAATGTGAAGAAAATCGTCTAATATTCGCACTTACAAATTCAGTAGGTCAAAAGCTTTCTGGAGCCTATTACAGGAAAGATATTAGAGTATAAAATAAAATCATTTGTGCATATGTTGCACGAGCCCTGTGAAATGCATTTAGTCAGGGTTTAAAGTCATAGGGCAAAGTTTGGTGAAATGGCTATGTGCCACATATGCCTCTATGCATATGTTGCATTTGAATTTTGATTTGACTTGGCTTGACCCAAAAGGTTGTGGAGTGTTGAAATGGTATATAGGGGTGATCCAACCATTCACAACAAGTCCTAGGGTCAAGCTTCTCAAATTCACAAATTTGCTATTTTACTCACATATGCCTCTATGGCATTTTTAGTTTCTTTTTATTTTCTTTGGAAACAACTTGAATTAGGTTTGATAATACTAGATAGGGTGTATAATGGTTTTCCAAACCACTAAACAAAGTAGAGGAGCTTAGGGTAAAGATTTTAAAAATAGCCATAGGCACATATGCCTTTTTCTTATTTAACTTCTTTTTTATTTTATTTTAAGTTGGATGATGAAAAGAGGGGTGGGGTTTAGGGTTTAAGATTATTTCAAATACTAATAACAAGCAATCATGGAAATAGCACCAGAATTAAGCAAGATCACTATGTATCAAACTTAATTTAATAAAAGTTTTTGTTGGTTCCAAAATTTGGAAGTAGGGAAATTTATTTATTTTGTTTTGAATTTCTGGGATGTTACACGGCCCGAGGAATGCGCAACTTGGGAACAGCCCGAGGCCGTCAGCGTCAGATGGTCACGAGCAGCTTAACATTTGCTAAGTCGGCATGACTCCAGTGTCTTATTAAATTCAGATGTTGGGTATGGTCCAGATTCTCCTAGTTTTGGGCAGTGGATTGGATAAGTCCTATATCAGCCACAATTTGGTTTTCTTGTTTGTTGGTATTCAGGATCTTCAGGGCGCCTTTGACCAATGTTGGCTAGCCTTGAACATTTTGTAAGCTGATATGTTTAGCCTTGAACAGGGCAGTTTATTTGTTTCTAGGAGAAGAAAATAGCACAACTCAACTCATTCACTGATATGTTTAGTAAAGACTGGTTGTGTAATGCCATGAAGGTTCGCCGTTCATCACCATAGTTGTTACACCCTATATCCTTGTTCCGAGTAAACTGTCCATACCATTATAGTTCTGCCTTGAGTTCCCGACTAGACTAGAGTGTAATACCTTCATCTATTCTTACTTTTAATCCAGGTTGTTGCCCAAGCTGAATCCATTACTCGAAGCATCATAAGATTTCTGTTATCCATATTTTAACTTACTGATTTTTCTTATCCTCTACGGAGCAATCTAAACTGTACATTGAATTCTTAAATATGCAAATTGAATTCTTTTCTTGTAGCTATACGAGTAGTTTTTAGTTTAGATTGCTAAGGTTAAGCAGAAACAAACAAAGCAAAGTCAAATCTGGGCATGATTAATGAATCATGCAATATCTTCCTGTTATTTCAGTTTTGATCACTTCTCTTCACTAGAACCTGAACATGACAACATATTTTTGTATGGAGACCACATTAAACACGTTACCCCGATCCCGTTAATGTTACTTAATTATGTAGAAAGTTAGTCCTTATCGTTACTTGCCATCCCTGTACCCATTATTTTAATTAACATTTAATAAAGTCTAGCTCAAAAAAGGCAACCTAGAGATCGGGGAGAAGAAATGGCGAAACACCCAGCGAGCGATCTGACATGATCCACTCTTTGGCTCCGTCTCCCCTGATCCCGCGGTAATTCGTGCTTTAGCAATCTTGTTTTTTTTTTCCAGCGTTCTCTGGCCTAGGAGTGAAGATTGACCGGAGAATCGGAGGAATATTCAGCGCAGCAAGATGACCCAAGTAGAGATGGGGCACGCACGGTGTTTGACGAAATGTCCACACCAAGAAGTGAGGAGGCACAAAAAACAGAGCGGTGATTGACATGGCGACCAGCAGGTGTGTCCAAATGGCTGAGCACTCCGTCGACCCCACCGCGGTGGTGGAGGCCGGCGCCGTGGTGCATTCGGGCGCTGTGATTGGCAAGGAGGTCGTTGTCGGGTCTGGCACCGTGGTCGGGCCTTCGGTGTCTGTCGGACAGTCCACCAGGATCGGGTACGGTGTTTGTCCAGTTTGATCTGAGTGTGCATGAGAGCAAACTCTGTTTTGACTGGCAGTGCTCATTTGCTGCAAATGACTTGTCTGTGTACATGTGCAGGTACAATGTTGTTTTGAGCAACTGTTCTGTGGGCGAGTTCTGTACTATCCACAATGGCGCTTGCATCGGTCAAGATGGTGAGCATTTGTTCACCTAGTGTTGGAAATGTGTAAATATGTCAAGTGGTACACATGGTATGTTGTATGTTCTACAACACTGCAAAGAACATGCCACATTATGTCAGATACTTGCACATGCTATGGTAGGAACACTGAAAGTTGCAGCGTCTAAGCTGATCACAGCATCCCAGTTTTTAAGGTCTTTTGTCTAGCGACATACTACATCTCTTTTTGTGGGGGTATCCAAAGCTTATTTGGACTGTTTATTGTCAGAAATTTCTTAAAGGCGGAGTGAGACTGGAAGAAACACTCATGTCGTACGATATGGATAGCAAGAAACTGCAAGTTATCTGCTGTCTTGGAGAATCCCAGGCGTGGAGATTCCAGCCTTACATTCCCTGTTTTGTGGAAAAGCCGTCAGCGTCAGATGGTCACGAGCATCTTAAGATTTGCTAAGTCGGCATGACTCCAGTGTCTTATTAAATTCAGATGTTGGGTATGGTCCAGATTCTCCTAGTTTTGGGCAGTGAATGATTGGATAAGTCCTATATCTACCCCAATTTGGTTTTCTTGTTTGTTGGTATTCAGGATCTTCAGGGCGCCTTTGAACAATGTTGTCTAGCCTTGAACATTTTGTAAGCTACCCTTCCATGTGTAATGACTAGTTATATGAATGAACCTAGTCAGTTAATCTCTTTCCTTTAAGCACTGATTGTTGTGGTCACTTGTTAGCTCTGCATGTGGCTAAATGTGAGACACTGGGCATCATATATGTTTGTAATTATTAGCATTTTCACCTCTTTCTGTTCATCTATGTGGCTGGAACCTTTACTGTCCAACTTGTTATCTGTCACAGCAAAATTTCTATGTCACCCTGAATTGATAAAATTGGAAGTAGCATTCTCATATGTTATTTGAAATAGTTATCTCTTTTGTAGTAATTTAATACCTTGGGAGTCTTGGATCAACTGTTCTGAGTTGTTGTATATATAGATAGTGATTCTTCCAGTTAAATCTTCATATATGGTGTCAAACAACATGTGCTAGACCAAGACAGAATTATATTTTTATTTATTTGTAAGTGAATATTATATTTATTTGTTTCTAGGAGAAGAAAATAGCACAACTGCACAACTCATTCACTGATATGTTTAGTAAAGACTGGTTGTGTAATGCCATGAAGGTTCGCCGTTCATCAACATAGCTGTTACACCCTATAGTCTGTTGTTTATCCTTGTTCCGAGTAAACTGTCCATACCATTATAGTTCTGCCTTGAGTTCCTGACTAGACTAGAGTGTAATACCTTCATCTATTCTTACTTTTAATCCAGGTTGTTGCCCAACTGAATCCATTACTGAAGCATCATAAGATTTCTGTTATCCATATTTTAACTCACTGATTTTTCTTATCCTCTACGGAGCAATCTAAACTGTACATTGAATTCTTAAATATGCAAATTGAATTCTTTTCTTGTAGCTGTACAGTAGTTTTTAGTTTAGATTGCTAAGGTTAAGCAGAAACAAACAAAGCAAAGTCAAATCTGGGCATGATTAATGAATCATGCAATATCTTCCTGTTATTTCAGTTTTGATCACTTCTCTTCACTAGATCCTGAACATGACAGCATATTTTTGTATGGAGACCACATTAAACACGTTACCTTGATCCTGTTAATGTTACTTATGTAGAAAGTTAGTCCTTATAGTTACTTGCCATCCCTGTGCCCATTATTAACATTTAATAAAGTCTAGCTCAAAAAAGGCAACCTAGAGATCGGGGAGAAGAAATGGCGAAACACGCCAGCGAGCGATCTGACATAATCCACTCTTTGGCTCCGTTTCCCCTGATCCCGCGGTAATTCGTGCTTTAGCAATCTTGTTTTTTTTTCCAACGTTCTCTGGCCTAGGAGTGAAGATTGACCGGAGAATCGGAGGAATATTCAGCGCAGCAAGATGACGCAAGTAGAGATGGGGCACGCATGGTGTTTGACGAAATGTCCACACCAAGAGAAGTGAGAAGGCACAAAAAACAGAGCGGTGATTGGCATGGCGACCAGCAGGTGTGTCCAAATGGCTGAGCACTCCTCATTATTATCTTTAGCTTGAACTGATTTTACCTGATCCAAACTGCAGTATTGTACTGTACTGTTATTGTACTAATGATTACTAATGAAGCTGGAAACTACGAGCCTGTTTCTCTCCAGTATATGCAACACTTCAAGCGAAGCTGTAGATCACATTAGGACAGCACGAAACAGCTCATAACATTTTCTTTAGATTACAGTTGATAGGTATCCTACTTGAACTCATGCCCCAGTGTTTATACACACACCATTGAAAATTAACTAGCACACTTGACATTCATTTTTTCATATATAGTTCAAATTATCTAATTGAACCGAGTCACTTGCTTATTTTGAATAACTGGACAATTCACAATAAATTCAAAACTTTGATTCATAACTGTAATAACATTTCAAGAATATTCCAGACTGATGTTGAAATAAGCATCTCCCTTGTTGCTCGTCCCTCTCGATAGAAACTTCATGCATACAGGAGGATTCACCTTGGCTATATATCTAATATCTCTACATGCGTCCATATATATTAGCTTTAGAATATAGAGCCGACACTGGTACTTTTACCGGTAGGACCGCAATAGTTCTTGCCGAACTATAACAAAGGGGATTGCATACTTGTACTTGCATAATTGGAAACAAGAAAGACCTGGACCTATATGTATTCATAGCACGTCTCATATAGCCTCATACTGTCACAGATGAAAGAACATATAATGCTTTGATGATATTAAAATCAGGCAAAGATCTCCAAAATAACTTGAGCAAATTATTGTTAAAATTACAAACTGCCTAATGCATCCAATCAGTTACATATTTTTGGCTTCTTCTTTGGATAGAGGCTTACCCATTCTCGAATTTCTTCGATCGGTGCAATGGTAGGTTGGGGCCAGACCCACATGTGTGGTCCGTTCATGCTCCAATCGCGAGGTAGCTGCTTTATGAGTTGGGTCTGGCCGTCGACGAGGCCATACCGGAACACGCGTCGCCTGAAAACGAAGTAGGCGCATCCGCCGACCATGCCCAGCCGGTGTGCATCCACGGCAAAGCTGGCAGGCGACCCGAGGAAGAGTACTCGGTCGCCTAAGCTCCATCCGTCTCTCACCGCCCATCGCATCACGCCGTCGGCGCCTTTTACCAGCGCGTGCACGGTCACCGACATCACCGACGTGATGTCGACAGGAGCATGGCCACGAAGCCAGTCACGCTCAAGTAGGACGGATGCCCACAGCAGCTCGCCCCGGGACTCGAGGACGTAGTTATATTGACGAGCATACTTTTTTTCCTCGCTTTCGCTCCACCTCGACTGAAGCCCGGCGAATACGCCGAGGTCGCCCTGCGTGAACACGCTCCAGAAGTACTCGCCGACGCAAACTAGCACCTTACCCTCGTGATACACGGCGCCCGAATCTGAACGGCGGTCTGTTGGGACCTCCAAAACCCTTTTCATGACGCTCCACGCCGCATCAAGTGGGCGCAGGATAGCCGCCATGAACTTGGACGTGGACTTCTCGAACAGGAACGTGTAGAGAAAGACCGTGCCGTCGCCGTAAACAACGCCGCGCGCATTCTCCATCGCCGCCATGGTCTCGCCGTCGTCGGGGAAGGGAGGCAGCGGGGTGACTGCCCTGGTGAGAAGGTCGACGAGCCTCGGCTCTGGGCTCGCGACGAAGATCCACGCGGCTGTGCCGCCAGCGCAGGCCACCCAGTTCCTGTCTCCGGCGCCCGTGGTGGGCACGCCCAGCGGCGCGAGGTTGCCACCATGGCTGCAGCGGTCGCTCGCCTCTTGCTGGGTAGTAGAAGAAGAAGAGACGCATCGGAGGTCGATGGTGGAGCGGGCGATCTGGCCCCCGCGCAGCGCAAGGAGCCACGGCGAGAACGGTGGACAGGCCGCCTCCGGCGAGAAGAGCGACGGCGCCGCGCGGCGCCACGGCGCGCAAACGGCGTGGAAGCGCACGAAGTCGGCGGCGTCGTCCAGGCGGTTGGAGACGTCGAGGACGAGGTCCGGCGAGAGGTGGGCCCATGGGCGGATAGCTGACGAGAGCCTCGACGTGGTGCCGGATCTGCACGACGATGCGTGGTTGGACTCCATCGACTCGAAGCAGCAGAACCGTTATTGCCTTCAAATCATCCTTTATTTTGTGTCGACTCTCTGCTCTAAAATCGTTTCCTGTTACAACTCTTACCCACAATCAGCAAAACGACGTCAGGACTCTTCCTTGAGGCTTCCTTTTTATTTTACATCGTGTTTTATTTCAGAAATCACCCTACCCACAACCAGCCTGGCAAATCGACGAGAACTTGTTGATGTTGTACCATCAGCATGGGAGTTGCTGCGGATCGCCTGGACTTGTACCCACTGATGGGTCTGGGTCTGGGCAAAACTGTTCCTGGATTTCCATGGAAGCCATTTTGATTAGTGGCGCTAGGGAGTGGTCCGTGAGAATTTGCTGAAAAACGCTTGCTTAACCAGGATGTAGCTTCTTGTAGTTTACTTGTCCTGGCACCTTTTTTTTTTCTTTTACTCTTTGAGCTGGGCTCAAAACCTTGGATCTGCAGACTGTATTCTGGTTGCATTTTAATGGAACAGGGGGGCTGGCCTCTATATTTCTAAAAAAAAGTGTCAGCACTTTTACTGAAGTGTTTGTTTTCTGCCTCTAAATGTGATCGCTGGAACTTTCTATACAATTAGCGGCAGTTTTAGGTGCCCAAGATACCGGGACGGTCGCTAGAGCCCACCGGTGCCCTGTTTGAAGGAGTTCATTGTGTCAAATGTAATCTGACAAGGTTCGCTAGAGCCGGACTTGTGTTGCGCGGGAACAGGGCTAGTTGTTGTCCAAGACGCTGACTGCGCTGGCGGGAGCTTCCCTGCATTCGGTGGGATTGCTTGGATAATTGAAGAATCATTCGTCATGGGACGGTCAAAAAGTCCCTCCTTTTTTACTAGTACTAGTACTAGTTTTCTCTACATGGTTTGCTATGTGACGCGTTCTGTACTGACACAATACTAGAAAATGTGGGATACGTCCCAATATACAATGATCGAATGCCAAGATGGCACGGATCACCTGCAGTGATAACGAGCTATAGGTAGCTCCTGTCTAAATGATTTTTTCGAAACGCAAACATTATATCCTCTAAACACAGTTATTATTTTTTGACACCTTTATCATACGGGAAGCCCCTACAGTGTAATTTTATAAATAATAAATGAACAATTCACACAGAAGTTTACATCAAGGCGGAAAGAAATTAACAAGAAACAACATGGATCAACTAAATATATCAAGCAACCAGTTAATAAGGGGTTGATGTCTAGCGTAGTCCAACAGTGAGAGGCAAAATCACACTCAAAGAAAAGATGACTAAACACAATTATTATTGGAGGGTATAATGTTAGACGAGTCAGTTTATCCACCACACCACAATGAATACGTCCAAGCATGATACAACAACACCAACTATATGTACAACTCAGAAAGGTATTTAAGTTATGACAACTTTATTAAAAATTGTACAATATATTCTCAAACTATAACACCGGGTCCACCATAGAAAATATGCATACCATTGTGATCGACTTTATAACCGTCCACGGTATATTTGTATTTGTTACTAGTCTGAGGAAAGGCTTTTTTATCATTTGGAGTAACAAGCTTGTTTTCATTATCTACAACTTGGATATATCCTATGCAAGCAGCTTTTCCAAATCCTTCGCGAGCAAAATGACCACTGCCCATTTGCGGGGAGTCTGATGAGGCCGTAGGACCACGAACTACTCCACCCCAGAATGCAAAGTTACCTTTGTCCTTCATAAAATGGAAAATTTGCCCGGGCCAATATCCAATAGGTGTATTACCATGCGCCGTCACCCACCAATTTTTTGTCATTGGGTCCTAATTATATCATGGTTTCACGGTAAAGATTTCACCATAGTTGAAGTCAATAGATATAAATAGCATGCTCAAATTAGCCTTATCATTGTACACATATAATAATAAACACGATAAGAGGGATATGTTTGGTAGTCTTGTCCCTATGCTAAAATAGCTGACACGATGAAAGGTTTGTTAATGATACTGAGTTATTGAATGGTCTTGTCACTAACATGATTTTCTTACCTAATTACTTTAGGTTAGAAAATTTGTATGAATAGATCATTTGTGTATTTGATAGGATAAAATACGAGTAATAGAAGAAATATTGACATGATGTTACCTTGAAAATCATTACATCTATTTCATACTGTTGTCCGTTATAAACGGAAACTGGACGTATTCTTCCCCCGAGGCCAATGTTTGGGTTCACTTGTACAAATGCGGGACACTGGAGATCCACACAAGACTTGTTTACCAGGCCATCATCCTTTGAAAAATGTGGCCCAATATCAGTACGAAACTATATCATTGTAAATCAGTAATCAGTCAAACATAGCATCCAAATAATAAGATAGTTATGCATTACCCAATAAACATGAAACCTAGCAAAGCTATCACCACGGTATCTTGGAGATACAAAAGAACCAGCACCTATCCCATCTGCACGACCAACTTTTTGCCTCCCGTTAATTTGCACCCATGATGAGGTAAGATCCTTGCTGTTTTTCCGCAACTTCGGCTCATAGACAATTATTCTAGCCCGTGTCCCATACAACACATCCAAATACATGATTCCTGCCTCCTACAAGCCAAAAATAATAATCACACTTTTACATCAATAATACTAAAACTTACACAGACACTTCAAATAATCAATATGGAACTATATATGTGGAACAAATAAATTGTATTTCCTTCTACACTAGTGGCAACAAGAATCTGAAAGTGTAAAAAGTCCATTATTGTTTACAAATTAGTTATTTGGTTACTTATTTTGATTATCCTAGACCATATATTCCATCTAAATCGTTAACTTAATGGATAATCTCCTAAAATTTAGATATATAATTAGTATTTTCACTCGCTGTGTTGGTGGCATCTATGATTTACACTTTCTATGCATTAAAAAAATCCAAGGAAATGTGTATATTATAACCTTGCATGATAACTAGACCACACCAAGCACAAATTTCAATCATTCGTAAAAGAAGTTACCTCTTGTTGTTCATCGTGGCTAATAATTTCGTCAATAGTTTGTACTTCCACGTTGTCCATTCTTTTGTTACGTAGTATTGGGATCGTGCCTATAGGGCACTCAACGATAGGCAACTCTGCTCGTGGGATGTCGTACATCCCTGGATATTCGGTATACACACTTGATGGGAAAGAACTTGGTTCCATCTAATTAATGGAAAATAAATCAATACTACATGATAAAATATTTTTAAAGCATTTAAATATATCTACCAAACGAGTGGAACTTTACATTTTGATTATATGATGCCCATATAGAAAGATAATAGGTTTCATATCTAGTGTTAAATCAAAACATAATGAGCATAGATAGTAATTCATGAATACTTCGGCTGTACATAGCTAATTTGTGAAGCATAAGTATACAAACCAAAGTTCAATAAGTGGCTACCGTTATTGCATATGGTCCTTGTACAACTACAGATAATATAATTGAGATATATTACAATACATTTATGGATTCCTCAGACATAAGTGTTGCCATCTGATTTAGCCCCTACATGAAATTAATGATATCTTTATAATAAAAACTTGCCTGAATTTTATGGTCTTTCAGCGTTGGATGGTTAAAGGCTGGTTGTAGATCTACATCAACGCAATCATAGACATCTCCACCTTCAACCTATTTTGGTATCTCCTTAGCCTGATAGCTACCAAACATGAAGATTTATATATCAAGTAGTATGAAAACAGATACATACCAGAATAGTCTTATTGACTTGTTGATTCATGGGGATCCCGGTAGCTTTTCCCCCTCGTTGTGTACACTTAACTTCTTTTCCTCTCAAAGCTAGAATAAGATACGCGAGGAGAATAGTAACTCTAATAGATTGCTTTTCTACCATGGTGCAGATATGAAATGGTCCATCCCATATTGTGGATACCCTCATATTTATAGGGTCACGGACATATCATGAAATAAATGGTTTTCATTTAAGAAAATAAACTCAACTGCAATAATATGTGAAAGTTGTAATCTACCAAATATATCACATTAATTGCATAAGATAGGATAATTATACATTTAGAGGTGTCAATTTATTTATACATTTAGTGGTTCTTTTTTATTTTCACATTTCTAGGTATTAATGCCAACAAATATTTCAAATATGTAAGCATGGAATATCTTCACAATTAATGTTCTAGCTATATGCATAGTGTTATCCTAATTGATTGCCCTCCCATTATTATGGAATCTAAATGGTTAATTTTGTGTATCCACCTAAATAAGGAAAAGAATAGTTCATGATGTGCACACACCTGATAAAAGGTTACATTAATGTCAAGGAAAAATGGATACACTGTATAACAAGGATAGTTATCCTATGGGTAGCTAGGTACTAAATGATCAAATTGTATGGAGATTAAATGAGTTTTTAGCATAAAACAACCACTTTTCGGACTAAATGTCAACTTTGGTAAGACTTAACGTCTCGCAAAAAAATACCATCACATTTTTCCAAAGTTGTCTAAAAAAACTAAACATACGTTGATTCTAAATGGACACGAAAACTGATAGGTGATACCAAATTGTCAGTGCCATGTTGCTGGCGTGTAATGGGACACACTTGTTCGACTAATTAAAAAAACAATTTTTAAAAAGCCTGTCTCCCTCCTCTGGTCACTTGACTCGCGTGCAGGGCAGACCACCTAGCTGCCTCTGATGAACTAGCCCCACCGCTGCCATGCACCCCGACCACCAACGCCAACTTCTTGAAGCCCAATAGTTTACTCGGCGTATTACCCCGTAGGCAGTCAAGCATAGACCGCACATTCCCGTCCTCACGAACCTCGCAGGCGCATAAACACTGGCATGCAATCTCTACTGTAGGAGCCAATCCCGAAGCAAGCCGACAACCTTAGGATCACAACATGGAAATGCGCACCCCTGGACTAACATATCAACTAAGGAGGGCACTAGAGCAACATCCTCAACGCAGCCGAGCCACACATGGTTCTGTGCCATAGCTGCCGCTGAGCGTTGCCGACTTAAGTTGTACCAAGCTCATCCGACAACACCCTCTGCACATCCTCGCCACCTAGAACCTACTCACCCAAGGAATCAACGTGGGACGCTTAGAATTGGGAAATCATGGCCATTTTCTTCACCTCCAGCCAACGGTCTATTGTCCTTATCCTTCCTCCTCTCCTCCCTCACTTCCCTCCCCGCCTCCTTCCTCTATTCCATGAACCTTCCTCCCTCCTCCCTCGTCACCTCCCTCCTCTTGTTCCTCCTCTGGTGGTCCCATGTAATTAGTGCTAGTACTCCGCACAGGCCAACAACACTCCAGCGATTCATCCCCCAGCGTTATGCTAACTACTACAATAATGAAACATAGTTTATCAGTAGGTGTTCCACGTACTTTGTCGTCGTCTTATTTAGCTAAGTTTGAACAACAACTAGCTACTTCGAATTTCAGTAGTCTTATGATTCTCATGTCCAATCTGTTTCTTCATCTTGACTGGATATATACTTAAAAGAACAATTTTATCAACGTTGTTTTGATTGAATTGGAATAAAGTCAAGCACTAACCTGTTTAAGTTATCTATGTATATATGTTCGGTCATTTTTGTTGCAAACCAAAGGCAGGCACTATTATACCAAAATTTTGGAACAACAATGGCTATAATCCAAACAACAACACCTTACCAAAATTTTGGTCATGCCCTTGGTTTGGTTAAGCCAAAATTTTGGTAGGGATAGTTGGGGCACAAACCAAACACACCCTTAGTCGTCTTAATTTTATTTCTGTTAAGTTTCTGTTTTGCCCACTTTGCGGTAATAAGCTAGGTCATAAACTAGCCGCACACGGTGTGCGTACTGAGGAGCTCGGGCAAATTTGGCTAGAGTCACTCCTGAACTTTGATTGTGTCCCGGTGACCAACACTTCAGCTGAGTCATTTGAGTGAGGAAATCGATCATGTAAATGTGGAGCCTTGGGCGCTGGCGACCTCCGGGTCTGCTGCCCACCACACGTCCCTCTCTCTGCCACAAAATATGGTGGGGTCCACCACAACTACTTCTTCCACCCTAGTCCTTATCCTCTCCTACAGAGGATCACTACGGGAAAAGCAGGCGCTGCCGTGAGGCACCGCACGGCAAAGACTTCTTTGCCGTGCGACGCAAGAGGCATGCACGGCAAAGAATATGTGAATATGTGCACGGCAAAGTTACAGGGTGGCGCACGAAAAAGATACAGAGCACGGCAACCTCACCCGTGCCTCACGGAAACGTCCCCTCGCACGGCAAAGTCCCTCGAACACGCACGGCAAAGAAATCATGACGGCAAAGGCAAAAGAAGGTCGCACGGCAAAGAAACTGTGCTCGGCAAAGGACTGGGACGTTGCCGTGGGCTTCTCTTTGCCGTGAGGCCAGATAAAATGCACGGCAAAGGAGCCTTTGCCGTGCGACTCCTTCTTTGCCGTGCGCCATACTTCATTTTATTTGTTTTTCTTTCTATTTTATTTCATCTCATACTTATATTTATTTTTTTATTAGTTTCACTTTTTGATGAATATTTATTAGTGTTACTTAAGACAATGTGCAATACAAAATTACTCTCCATGTTCATCCCCCACATATATCGGGGTTTCGAGCAATTAATACGCGCTTCGGAAAATCTGCTAAGTGTTATCGCCCAAATGTGAGGAAGGTCACACCGGGGAGCTACTTTTGCACCATTAGACCTTGCACCACACTTTGACACATAGCATAGGTCCACATGCAAGATTTGGTGGGGTTCCGGTGTTCGGCGGTCGTTATCCCCCTCCTTTCCCCCAAAACAGCGGAACATGTGCCCCGGCGGGTCTACCCCCTAGATTTCTCCGCGCGAGGGTGCACCAATGTAACTTTTCATTCTTTTAGGTTTGTTTAGGACATATACACATGGAGAACCAAGATTGGGACCCTTTGGCACATATACCCGCAGCTCAGAGCCATTATCACACGATCGAGGGTGTGCCGATCTACTGGTTAGGGTTTGGTGTAGGGTTAGGGCTAGGGTTTAGGGGGTTGGGCTAGGGTTTAGGTTCAAGGTAAGTATTTATGGTTAGGTATAGGTTTAGGGTATAGGGTTAGGGCTAGGGTTTATGATGCATGGTTCTGCAGCTCCGGCGTCGTGGTTTAGGGTTTTAGAGGGGTTTTAGTGCTCGAAGCCTCCCCAGTTTAGGGTTTAGGGTTTAGGGGAGCTACTTTTGCACCATTAGACCTTGCACCACACTTTGACACATATCATAGGTCCACATGCAAGATTTGGTGGGGTTCCGGTGCTCGGCGGTCGTTCTCCCCTCCTTCCCCCAAAACAACGGAACGTGTGCCCCGGCGGGTCTACCCCTAGATTTCTCCGCGCGAGGGTGCACCAATGTAACTTTTCATTCTTTTAGGTTTGTTTAGGACATATACACATGGAGAACCAAGATTGGGACCCTTTGGCACATATACCCGCAGCTCGAGCCATTATCACACGATCGAGGGTGTGCCTGATCTAGTGGTTAGGGTTTGGTGTAGGGTTAGGGCTAGGGTTTAGGGGGTAGGGCTAGGGTTTAGGTTCAAGGTAAGTATTTATGGTTAGGTATAGGTTTAGGGTATAGGGTTAGGGCTAGGGTTTATGATGCATGGTTTTGCAGCTCCGGTGCCGTGGTTTAGGGTTTTAGAGGGGTTTTAGTGCTCGAAGCCTCTCAAGTTTAGGGTTTAGGGTTTAGGGTTTAGGGGAGCTACTTTTGCACCATTAGACCTTGCACCACACTTTGACACATATCATAGGTCCACATGCAAGATTTGGTGGGGTTCCGGTGCTCCGGCGGTCGTTATCCCCCTCCTTCCCCCAAAACAGCGGAACATGTGCCCCGGCGGGTCTACCCCCCTAGATTTATCCGCGCGAGGGTGCACCAATGTAACTTTTCATTCTTTTAGGTTTGTTTAGGACATATACACATGGAGAACCAAGATTGGGACCCTTTGGCACATATACCCGCAGCTTGAGCCATTATCACACGATCGAGGGTGTGCTCGATCTCTTGGTTAGGGTTTGGTGTAGGGTTAGGGCTAGGGTTTAGGGGGTAGGGCTAGGGTTTAGGTTACAAGGTAAGTATTTATGGTTAGGTATAGGTTTAGGGTATAGGGTTAGGGCTAGGGTTTATGATGCATGGTTTTGCGGCTCACGGTGTCGTGGTTTAGGGTTTTAGAGGGGTTTTAGTGCTCGAAGCCTCCCAAGTTTAGGGTTTAGGGTTTAGGGGAGCTACTTTTGCACCATTAGACCTTGCACCACACTTTGACACATATCATAGGTCCACATGCAAGATTTGGTGGGGTTCCGGTGCTCCGGCGGTCGTTCTCCCCTCCTTCCCCCAAAACAGCGGAACGTGTGCCCCGGCGGGTCTACCCCCTAGATTTCTCCGCGCGAGGGTGCACCAATGTAACTTTTCATTCTTTTAGGTTTGTTTAGGACATATACACATGGAGAACCAAGATTGGGACCCTTTGGCACATATACCCGCAGCTAGAGCCATTATCACACGATCGAGGGTGTGCATGATCTACTGGTTAGGGTTTGGTGTAGGGTTAGGGCTAGGGTTTAGGGGGTAGGGCTAGGGTTTAGGTTCAAGGTAAGTATTTATGGTTAGGTATAGGTTTAGGGTATAGGGTTAGGGCTAGGGTTTATGATGCATGGTTTTGCAGCTCCGGTGCCGTGGTTTAGGGTTTTAGAGGGGTTTTAGTGCTCGAAGCCTCCCCAGTTTAGGGTTTAGGGTTTAGGGGAGCTAATTTTGCACCATTAGACCTTGCACCACACTTTGACACATATCATAGGTCCACATGCAAGATTTGGTGGGGTTCCGGTGCTCCGGCGGTCGTTATCCCCCTCCTTCCCCCAAAACAGCGGAACATGTGCCCCGGCAGGTCTACCCCCCTAGATTTATCCGCGCGAGGGATGACCAATGTAAATTTTCATTCTTTTAGGTTTGTTTAGGACATATACACATGGAGAACCAAGATTGGGACCCTTTGGCACATATACCCGCAGCTCGAGCCATTATCACACGATCGAGGGTGTGCACGATCTACTTGATTAGGGTTTGGTGTAGGGTTAGGGCTAGGGTTTGGGGGTAGGGCTAGGGTTTAGGTTCAAGGTAAGTATTTATGGTTAGGTATAGGTTTAGGGTATAGGGTTAGGGCTAGGGTTTATGATGCATGGTTCTGCAGCTCCGGTGCCGTGGTTTAGGGTTTTAGAGGGGTTTCGGTGCTCGAAGCCTCCCAAGTTTAGGGTTTAGGGTTTAGGGGAGCTACTTTTGCACCATTAGACCTTGCACCACACTTTGACACATATCATAGGTCCACGTGCAAGATTTGGTGGGGTTCTGGTGCTCCGGCGGTCGTTATCCCCCTCCTTCCCCCAAAACAACGGAACGTGTGCCCCGGCGGGTCTACCCCCTAGATTTCTCCGCGCGAGGGTGCACCAATGTAACTTTTCATTCTTTTAGGTTTGTTTAGGACATATACACATGGAGAACCAAGATTGGGACCCTTTGGCACATATACCCGCAGCTCGAGCCATTATCACACGATCGAGGGTGTGCCTGATCTACTGGTTAGGGTTTGGTGTAGGGTTAGGGCTAGGGTTTAGGGGGTAGGGCTAGGGTTTAGGTTCAAGGTAAGTATTTATGGTTAGGTATAGGTTTAGGGTATAGGGTTAGGGCTAGGGTTTATGATGCATGGTTTTGCGACTCCGGTGCCGTGGTTTAGGGTTTTAGAGGGGTTTTAGTGCTCGAAGCCTCTCCAGTTTAGGGTTTAGGGTACCGGGGAGCTACTTTTGCACCATTAGACCTTGCACCACACTTTCACACATATCATAGGTCCACATGCAAGATTTGGTGGGGTTCCGGTGCTCCGGCGGTCGTTCTCCCCTCCTTCCCCCAAAACAAGCGGAACGTGTGCCCCGGCGGGTCTACCCCCTAGATTTCTCCGCGCGAGGGTGCACCAATGTAACTTTTCATTCTTTTAGGTTTGTTTAGGACATATACACATGGAGAACCAAGATTGGGACCCTTTGGCACATATACCCGCAGCTCGAGCCATTATCACACGATCGAGGGTGTGCCTGATCTACTGGTTAGGGTTTGGTGTAGGGTTAGGGCTAGGGTTTAGGGGGTAGGGCTAGGGTTTAGGTAAATATATTTGCATAGCCTTTATTCTTGCTCTGCTAATTTGAGCATGCATTCATTCATTTCATAGCATGGTACACATTTTCCTCCTTCTCTTCATGATCGAGTCTTATTTACGGCTTTCTCTCAAGGATCAGACCCACGTGAAAATGCAATACAATAATTGTACAAGTTAGTAGTTATATTCTATGTAACCTCCTACAATGGTTTTGAGTGAACCAAAGCATACTATCTAGCCTCAAATCACTTATATCAATGTCAGCACTAAAGGGTACAAAATCATCCTAGCACCCTTAATTATAAATGAAATGGTAAAAAAAAAAACTTTGCCATGCGCAGGCGCACGGCAAAGAAGCCTGCCGCACGGCAAAGGCTGCCCTGCGCACGGCAAAGACGCCCCGCACGGCAAAGGTTCTTCGCCGCACGGCAAAGAAGCCCGCACGGCAAAGTCTGCGGATAAGTTCTGGTCGGGACGCGCCCTGAGCCACAAAAACGCCCGGTCGACTCTCTCCTCGCTCACCCCCCGCGCCGCCGCCACACGCACGCAGGCCGCACGCCGCCGCCTCGATCTCCGTCGGCCGCCGCGCGCTGCCGCTACTCCCCGCCGCCGCCGCCATCGCTACTCCCCCGCCCCTTCCCCGCCGACGCCGTTGCTCGCTTCCCCACCCGCCATTGCTGCTCCCCACCCGCGCGCCATTGCTGCTCGCCGGCAGTCCGCCGCTGCTGCTCCCCACGGTCGCCGGCGCCACCACCCGAGCCGCCACCACTCGCCACCACCCGAGCCGCCACCACTCGCTCCTCGCTCACCTCCCGCGCCGGCCACCACCAGAGGAGGGTAAGGTATACATGTGCCTCTACTTTTTTTTCAAATTTTCATATTACTTATTGTATTTAGGGTAGTTAAAAAATATTATGCATGCTAATTAGTAGTTACAATAAATATGCATGAAAAATAGGGTAGTTTAGTATAGAAATTATTTTAGGAAGTGGAGGGCACAATTTATTAGAAATATTGTATTTACAATAGTGGGATTTAGAGCAAACAAATGGTCATATGATAGCCATATATATGCTTGTAAATATTCATTTTTCCGCATTTGCAGAGGATGTTTCGAGGTGGACACAGGGGCCGGCGTTGTCGGGGTGCTTGAGGAGCGTTGCTCAGAGGGACCGTTTTACCGGAGGGGATTTTGCCGGAGGGTTGTCGATCTTCTTCGCCGGCTGTCGATCACGCTTCGAGGGTGAGAATCCGTTCGCCTCTTTTGTACCTAGGTTTTTTTTTGTGTCTAGATCACCAAGTCTGTCGCGATACCTAGGCGTCTCTTCCCGACCGTAAGGGTTACGCGGATAAATATGCATTAGTGGTCTCGCATATTATGAACCGTAACTCTTACGGCATTTATCGGGACAGCCGGCGGATGCGTGGTTGGGTACGTTCTCCGTGCTCTACCCCGATCCGAGACAGGATTTCGGTAGCGCCTCCCCGTTGTTCTCCGGATGCACACCCCTCTCGGCTTTTTGCCGAGACGTGTATCGGGAGAGCAGCGGGGAGGTGCTGCCGAAATTCTGTCTCGGATCGGGGTTGAGCTGGGAGAACGTACTCAATCTACGGATCCGGCGGCTGCTAGGAGCCCACCTAGTAGAGTTTCAGGTTGATGCACGCGTAAAAAAAAATATGATGCACTTATTTCCTATTTGATATATAAATGCTATGTTCGTCTGTTTTGTTGCTGATTAGAGGATGGATAATCGTGGCTGGATGTACGATGGTAGAATCAGTCAGTGGAACTATACTGATGAATGGGGAGAAAAGACCGAGCAGTTTGTGGATAGGGCGTTTGCCATCCCTAGCAGTACCTATAAGTGTTTGGTGCCCTTGTAGTAAGTGCGCTAACCGAAAGGCACAGGACAAGGAAACTATGAGTATGCACCGATCAAGTTTGGGTTCACACCGTCCTACATGATTTGGACTTACCATGGAGAAAAGGCAAAGAAACGTGCTAGGAAGGAGGTGCGGCAGATTCAACCTAGGGGGAATATGACACCTGGTTTTGATAGGTGCTTAGAAAACTTGGCTAATGGTAATGTGCCCGAAAGCCCTCATGTAGAGGTGGAGACACCTCGGGATGCGGAGACAAGTGAGGACCCGGAGGAAAACACAAAGGAGTATTATGAGGCTCTGTTTGCTTCGCGAAACCCCTACATGAAAATACAGAGGTTACCCAACTAGATGCCATCACTCGCCTTATGGCCTTGAAGTGCCATAGGAACTTGTGCAGAGATGGGTTCGATGAACTTCCGGTCATCGTAGGCAGCCTTCGCCGAAAGGGCACCTCTTGCCGCAAAACTTCTACTATTCGACCAAATTGCTCGGTGACCTTAAGATGTCATCTCAGCGAGATACACGCTTGTCCAAAGGGATCCATGCTATTCGGAGAGGAGCACGCCGACACAAATTATTGCATCAAATGCAATTCCTCTAGGTACTTTGAGGTAGACCGCAATGGTGATGGTCGGAAGAGGCGGACCACGGTTGCCAAGAATATCCTCCGCTATCTTCCAGCTTCTACCGAGGATCCAGCGGCTCTTCATGACCGAGGATACCGCCCAACGGATGAGGTGGGCCGTGGAAGGAAACGAGATACACCGACAAGATGATACATCCGTCGGATGGTACTGCATGGAAGAACTTTGTCAAGAAATTTCCACCGAAAGCGGGTGATCCGAGGAGCGTAGCGATTGCGATATCAACCGATGGGTTCAATCCATATGGTATGTCGGCTGCAGATATACGATTGTTGGCCGTTGTTTGTTATTCCCATGAACCTCCCCCCTGGCGTCTGCATGAGATCAGAGAACATGTTTGTGTCGATGATAATCCCAGGGCCCAAATACCCGGGCAAGAACATGAATGTGTACCTGGAACCGTTGGTGGATGACTTGGTTCGTGGCTGGGAAGGTCGCGGGATCCGAACATATGACGCATCAAAGAAGGAGTACTTCGATATGTATGTGTGCTACCACACGTCCCTGCATGACCCGCCAGCACGTGCTTTGTTCCGCGGGTGGTGTACACATGGGAAGTGGCCTTGCCCACGGTGCGAGGCAGGCCGTGACTTTCTTCCGGCTAAACAAGGGAGGCAAGTATTCATGCTTTGATGAAGCTCGACGAGTTCCTTGAGCGGAGGCATGCATACAGGAGTGATGTAAAGAGCTTCAAGAAAGGCCGTGTTGTCCGTGGCCCGAAGCCAATTCCGAAGACCGGAACGGAAATCAAGGCCGAGTTAGATGCTCTTAAGCCTAGCCCTGATGGGAATGGTTTCTTGGGATATGGGGAGACACACCAATGGACTCACAAGCCGTGCTTATGGAAGCTCCCTTACTTTGAGTTTCTCGAGCTCCCGCATAACATTGATGTAATGAACACCGAGAAGAATATCAGTGAAGCCATTTGGAGCACGATTGTGGACACCGAGAAGACGAAGGATAACATAAAGGCTCGAATTGATCAAGAAATGTGGTGCGATAGGCCGGAGTTGAACATGCAGCCACCTCATGGTGCCAAAAAAACTTGGACTAAGCCACACGCTCCGTTACGCCTCACAAAGGCCCAAAAAAGGGAGGTCTTCCAATGGATGAAGGACTCCTTGTTTTTCCCCGATGGGTTCGCAGCCAAGCTTGGATGAGGGGTCTGAACATTGAAACGTTGCGAGTACAAGGGCTGAAGAGTCATGACTACCACATATGGCTTGAGCGGATAATGCCGGTGATGATTCGAGGCTACGTCCCTGAGAAGACTTGGCGAGTGCTAGCGAGGTTGAGTTTTTTCTTCCGCCGGATTTGTGCTAGGGAGTTAGACACTAAAGTGATTGAGAAGGCTGGATGAAGAGGCACCCGTGTTGCTTTGCGATCTAGAGAAGATCTTTCCTCCGGGGTTCTTTAATCCGATGCAACATATGATCCTGCACCTCGCGGAGGAATGCTTAAAGGGGGGGGGGGCGAATTGGGGCCGTTGGCAGTTTGGTCCCGAGAGAGAAACACAAAAGCTTCGTCAAATGACTGGCAATAAATGCAAGATCGAAGCATCCATAGCCAAGGCAGTCCTGAACGTGGAGGTGGCAAACTTCACCACTAAGCACTATGATCCCAACATTCCCACAAAGCACAACCCGGTCCTCCGTTACAATGCCGCCAACAATGAAGAAGTACCCAAGCTTAGCATCTTCGTGGGGCTTGGTGGCAAGTCAAGTGGCTCGAAGCCGTACGAACGGACCGGCAGGAGCGGACCTTGATCCACTCGTATGTCTTGAACACCATGGTCGAAGTGAAGCCGTACATCGAGTAAGTGCGAACCATTTAGTTATTCGCAAACATTCACTCGTATTTGTGTGGCTAACTCTTCCTCTTTTCATCGGTATAGGCAATTCAAGGCTATACATTGGAAGAATACCCACAGGGAGCCTACCCGGAAGAATCCAAGCAAATTTTCGATAAGGGCGGCGGTTTCGGTTTCAGTAGCTAGTTCTGTAATTTGGTACTTTTCTATCCAAATTAGCTAGCACTTTCGACATTTATCGGTCATTTCTCGTTCTAAACTTCTCGTGCTAAACTTGTAGGCAAGAACTGAGAAAGAGATGAAGTCAGAGCTAAGAAAAATTGCTAGGGGCTTTGACCATTCCCTCGAAGCGTTCAACTCCTATGACGTGAACGGGTATCGCTTCCGGACCCATAAATACACAACAAGCCGGCCCAACGCGAAGACAATAAATAGCGGGGTGGTATGTCAAGGTGACGATGGGCTCCATTACTATGGAAGAGTCGAGGATATATACGAGCTGAATTACGGGTTTCGAAAAGGGCTAAATCCCGTCGTCTTCAAATGTCATTGGTTTGACCCACGTCGGGTGAGACGGGATCCTGAAATTGGGTTGGTCGAAGTTGAAAGGAACTCCGTTTATAAGGGAGAGGATGTGTACATCTTGGCTACCCAGGCCTTTCAAGTATTCTATCTCCCGTACGCGTGCAGAAACCCGACAAAACGTCTACAAGGATGGGATGTTGTGATGACGGTGCCTTCACGCAATAGGCCGCCCCCGCCAAACAAGGACGATTACCGCCGCGTAGACCCCTCAGCAAATAGTGTCGAGTTCTATCAGGAAGAAGGGCTCCCCGGGCATTTCACAATCGCCCTGCCGACTATCGATGACATGGTCGTAGACGATGAACAAGAAGATGCGGGCATGGATGGGGACAATGCAGAAGATGAAGCTGAGGATGTTTGTGCCCCGGAAGACCTGAGTTTGCTCGAGGCGTTCAGAGCGAGGATTGACCTCGATGCGGATGGACCACCTCCAGGTTTCATTGATGATTATTGGTTCGCCGAGCCCGATGACGATGACGAGACACGCGGTCCAATCACGGACGGCGACACGAAGCTACTCGATCTATGTAGTAGTAATTGTGAGGCTAGCTAGGTTATTTGTAATAACTTCGTGTAACAGAGATTGTCTAGCTAGATTATTTGTAAGAACTCCGTGCTATGTTTGAGAGAACTCTATGCTAGCTATTTGTTGCTTCCACTAATTAATGTTCATCCTTTTGCATTATTGTTGCTTTCATTAATGTTCATCTACTTATAATTCTGTTGCTTTCACTAATATTTATCTCTTTACAATATTGCGTACTAATAAACCACTCTCTTCATTTGTGTTTGCAGGTGATTGAAGCATACCGCCAAAAAAAAAGGGTGGCGGTCTTAAAAAGAAGCTCAAGGACTTGGTAGGTGTAGGGACTTCGAGGCGGGGCCGAGCTACTACCCCCCCTCCTAGCCCCCCTCCTATCGCTCCCACAGGGCGGCCGCGTAGGAAGAATGCGACGCGGGTACTCACTCCTAGTCCTAGCCCCCTCCCGCAGTCGATGATGATGACGAGGAGGAGGACCAGGAGCACCACGGGGGTGGGGAGGACCAGGAGGAGGAGGGGGGTGGGGAGGACCAGGAGGAGGAGGGGGGTGGGGAGGACCAGGAGGAGGAGGGGGTGCGGAGGACCAGGAGGAGGAGGACCTCTCGGAGGATGAGGGGTTGGGGAACTTAGTGTTCGATCCTGATAAAAGCCTACAGTGGCATGCGCCGGAGGATTACCAGTACGTTCCAGCTGTGGAGAGGCTGAGGCCACGTGATAGGAAGCCATATCGGCGTGGGATAACACAGCTCCCCGCGCTGAAGGCCTGGCGCTACAGGCACGTTGTTCTACAGCCCTATGGAAGGAGGTACATGTTAATTTTTGGCATTTCGTTATCGCAATTTTTTCATTATCAAAATTATTATCACATACATATTGATGTTGTCGTTTCATGGTGCAGCTCGTTCCAGTATGAAGACCCGTCGCAGAGACCGCCACGTCGGTACTTGAACATCCTTGGGGGCCTACTTAGATGGTATTTCCCTGGGATAGTCAATCTCCCTACTGGTGGCTGCGACGTAGCTTGGAGGTGGGCGCACTACAGCCTCGCGGAAAATCCTCTTGGCCGCGGCACCGCGGCGGATTTGGTTGTTGCCAAATTCTGGGTACGTGACTTTTGACTTCTTACCATTCATACACTCTCCTTGGTTCACAATAATTGCACTAATGCCCCTTGTTTTACCTATGTGCATGGTTGCGAAATACTTCAAGAGGGCCGAGGGCAAGGAGAATGCGTGCGATGATGTCCTACACCAGCTTGCAAGGAAGAGGGTAACTGGCATGCACTACGAGGCACGTGTTCAATGCGTCCGCGACTGGCACGCCGACCGCTTCGTCCACATGACTAAGGAGGACGCTCGCGACACGCTCATGCAGCCGTGGCAGCACTTGCAGGTATTTGCATTTATGTGTTATTGATTTCTTTATCGCCATGTAGTTTATTTTACCATAATGGGTTTATCTTGTGCATGTAGAACCCACCTCAGTACGTCGGAAACGACGAGAGGTGCTTTCTTGCGATGGTCATGTGGTGGACATGCCCCCAGTACCTCAAGAAGCACGAGGAGGGCAAGAAGAAGCGGGCAGAGATGCGAGGTGGATCGCATATCCAAGGCAGTATCCCCATCTCTCTTCACCTGCAGAAGGAGGTGAGCAAATTAATGGTTCCTTCATTCTTTGAATTCATGTTATATATTTGTTAACTCCGCAAGGGTGTGCCACTTCACTCAATTACATGTTCTCTTTTGCAGGAAGTCGGGACGGAGCGAAGCCTAACGTCTTTGCCGTGCTAAAGAAGATGAAGCAAAGGAAGACGCCTGATCCTGAGACGGGGTCCGTGTGGGTTAACCCGCAATCCGAGACCCAGTGCACGTCGTATGTCTCCAAGTTCAAGCAGAAGTACGGCGAGGACGCCAACCCAGAGGCCGAGGACTTTGACCCTGAGGTCGCGGTGCTTGCGGGAGAAGGCTTGAAGCATGGCCGCCTATGGTTTGGTGACGGGTGCGTCGACCCGGCGAAGGTTCCCTCTCTCCGCCGGATCCGTCGTGGTCGTAAGAGCGGCCAGCCCGAGGTAGAGCCCCGGCCACGGGCTTCGGATCTAGGCTGTCGAGCCTTTACGGGTATGTTCTTCCTCCGGCCTCTACCTTTCCTTTACATGCACATGCTTTCCATTGAAATGTTAATGACATCGCGGACACATCGTAGGCGGAGATGGCGAGAAAAGGAGCAGGCGGCCCGGGAGCACGCACGGAACTTGGAGCGGCAGGTTCCGGAGTACCGAGCAGGCAGCAGGACACGGATGATGCAGCAGATGCAACGAGCAGCAGCAGATGATGCAGCAGCAGCGAGGCACGGATGAGCTGGGCTGATGAGCCAGACGGTTCTGACTTCTCCACCGGGGAGTCTTCCTCCTCCTCCACCTTACTCCATGCCGTGGATGCCGCCACCGCCCACTCAGACCCCGGGGACACCTATCACCGTCAACAACATGAACATCATCCGGAGCATGAACCGCGGTGAGTCCTCTTGTGCCCAACCCGCTACTTGTACTTGTTCAAGTGTTCAATATGCAAATGTTCATTCCATCAACCTGCTTATAGATTATCTGTCACAAGGCAATGACGATGAGGCCGGCGGAAGCGGAGTAGGACAAGGTTGATGGCATGGTCTTCGTGCACTTTATCGGTTTGTATGCTTGTAATGGATTGTAATAATGGACATTGCACTATGGACTCTATGTAACTTGTGTGGATGGACTATGGACTCTATGTAACGGATTGTATGCATGAACTATGTGTTGCTCGATGTATTTGTGGTGTTGTTGATGTGTTTGGTGATCATATGTTGATATATATGCTATATTTGTGAAATGCAATATTTGAACTACAGGGATAAATGAAAAACAGCAAAAAAATGAAAAAAATCAGGCCCCTTTGCCGTGTGCACACACGGCAAAGGACTTTTGGTCACTTTGCCGTGTGCACACGCACGGCAAAGGGGCCACGTGGCGCTCACCTGTGCGCCTGGGAGCCCCTGGAGGCGTGCCTGTAGGGGACTTTGCCGTGCGGCCTTGCATGCTGGCGCACGGCAAAGAGTGTCGCACGGCACAGCTCGCACGCACGGCAAAGAATGAGCGCACGGCAAAGAGCAGGCCGCACGGCAATGGTAGCGCGCACGGCAGCCCAGCGCACGCACGGCTGCGTCCTTTGCCGTGCAAATTGTCGACGCGCACGGCAATGGTGCCGTTGCCGTCGGAAGCTTTGCCGGGCGGTCTTTGCCGTGCGTCCGCGCACGGCAACGTCTTTGCCGTGCAAACAAGGCCCTTTGCCGTGCGAATTGTCGCACCGCAGCGTCCTTCTTTCCCGTAGTGATCGCCATAGGTTATGTTCACTACGATCTAAAATTGCAGCAACTTTTTCTGCTGGATTACTAGCGGGAGAAGAAATAGAGAGCTGGGCCATGAGGATTGGAGGGAAGAGAGAACTGGAGAAGAAACAGAGGCAGAGTGGCACACGCGTACAAGGGCGAGGAGCTAGGCGTCGATCAGTCGATGGTAGAACTCGTGGGATGGCCGGACGGGCTTGGCAAAACGCTGCAGTGAAAGAAATTTGCACTTTGATAAGACCGGGCCGGAGCCCAGGATGGCCTCCGTGACGCTCCGCCCGTGTGTGAGACATGTATACGAAGAATCTTCAATGCGTTGGCTTGATACCTTCTCGATCTGCCAATTACTCAAATTCAGAGATCATCATGGTCGACGCTTTCTTCGCAATCGAGTCATGGCCCTACGGGCTACCTTAATTTGGGGAGCTGCCGTAGCCCGTACGTACGTCGATGACTAGTTCAAGTGCTGAACAGTAGCGAAAGGTTTGAGAAGAATCGAGTGAGAATGAAGTGAATGGATGATTTATTGAAAGGGACTGTTGGGTATTTATAGGTCCCCAAGAGTCGGTTACAAAGCCTCACGGCTGTTCCGAATAGACGTGGTGTCGTTTCGGTATGGGCAGCGTTTGGACAACGCTAGATAATAACTGACAAGTTAGCCTATATCTAACGCTAACTGCTAACTGCTATTTTATCTCTAACACTCCCCCTTGGACAACGCTGTCCAATTTCCATTGTGACGCCATCGTCTTGAATCTTCACATAGCCGTGAGTGTTGAAAAACCCTTGGTTGATCTTGATGCTCTCCGATCTTGTGAATCTTGAGAAGCTTTGATATCTTTCTAAATCCTGTGGAAAAATATAAGAAGGAAATATAGAAATTTTGCTATACCGTAGGTATAGTATTTGTCTCATTAAAACCTATATGAGAAATCCGTTGGAGAACTCATAAGGAAGAGAAGAGAGTACAATATTTCTTATTTATAAATCAGATGATAATTAATAAGTTCAGTTCTAGGAGTTTCTCCCCCTGAACTTTGCATTCATTTTGCAATATTGTTCTATATATAGATCATATGCATTTGAATAATACAAATGGTATTTTCTTGATAGATAATAGTAGATGATTCTGTTGAATCTTAACTACATAATATCCGTCTTGATATGATTGCGAACACTTTTCAAGTGTTGCATAGACTTCGATTATAAAATCATCGGCATATACATAGGTCATGTAGAATCCAGGGAGGGATTTTCTTAATAATCGCATGTATGCAATCTTTATCCGAGTATCCTTTTAATAGGGAACTCTCATAGTCGATTGTACCACACAATTTTTGACTTTATTTAGTCATGGAGTGACTTTTGATGTTTTACACAATATATTTTGTGATTTGTTTTTGGACATCCATATAGATATCCGAGATGAGTGATCCATATGAGTATGAAATCACCGCGTCTATGAACTGCATGGATAGTTTATTTGTACTGCTAATAATATTGATATCAAAACGTAATTCCACTTATACCAAGAGGGTATGTTACATCATAATCGATGTCGGGTCTCTGCGTGAACCCTTGTGCTACAAGCATCGCTTTTTTCACCACTTCATTATGAACAAAAATTCATTAAGTTTTCCAAAAGGGAAGATGCTTATGAGAAGAATGTATTACTGTGGTAAATACATCTCTTTTGTTTAGCGAATGCTATTCCTAATTGCCTCCTTCTAGTTGAACCAATATATGAGTGCATGAGGCACTCTACCATGGATTTTGGTTCAGGGCCCTAAAGGTTTTAGCAATTTAAGGATAAATATTTGTCGACAAATGTAGTCTTTATGTTATATGATTCTGTTGAATCAACGAAAATTATGAAAATAATATTTACATCTTTATAACTCCTCGTGATTTCCTATAACAATGGAGTCAAGGTGTTTCGATTTCCCAACACTTCAAATAGTGTGCACATATGTTGGGTTTGGATGATGAGCATCCGTTATGTTTTATTCAACTTGAGGTTGAACTACATTTACTAGTTGAGGATATAATTTCCTCTATTTCCGCGGATACATAGGAGAACTCATTTCTCATGTGACCATGTTTCTCCCCCTAATGCTCTCATTTGGGGAGAATAGTGGTGGTACGAGATACTTCCACTTTTATGGTACATTGCATGCATGCATAATGTAATTTCATGACGTTTTTGTCATAGGTAAATGTATGTGGCAGATTTGCAATGTGTTGCAAATATATTGAACTTTATGTTCAGTTAATAAGTACGTGAATATGAGGACTGAATGTCTGATGGCATTTCTAATTTATCGGCATTCTTTGTGGTACAAATCTCCCCCTAATGCCGAAAATGTCCTTATATTAAGTGTAATCAGCGTATGGGTTATAAGCTATTCTCCTGATAGGAGCTTGAGATATTCATGATTGACGGACAATAAATAAATAGTAATATCTCACATAGATCCTATACTGTCTGGAGTGGTGATATTGGTAAGAACAAAATATCGCAGATAGGAAATACTTGTTTCATTTCCACGTACTTACTGCAAGGGAAGCGGTATGATATGCGGTTGGAATGATCTAGAATAGATCTCGGGCGTGTAAGACCGCAGGTCTCCAACAAGATGTTGGTATATTAAGATTATGTATAAAGTGGTCATTGTAATTTTAAGGTGAGAGAGCCTTAAAATTATTTTTCTCATGGCACATGTGGTGCACATAAATTCGATGACTTGAGATTTGCAACTTTTAAGTTGTGACCAACAGAATTGTTAATAATTTTCTTATCATACCTGTTCCAGGATGATCAAGGCAATCTTGCCAAGTCTTGAATTTATCAAGATTTTGAAAATTATCTTGTAACATAAGGTACGGGTTTTATGTATGTATAACATAATCCGAATGAAGGTATAATCGAGGACACAAGAGTGCATTTTGATCTACAATAATAGTACCTATAGGGAGTATGAATATGGTTCTTTAGGAACCAATAATTGTTGTGTTATGCCTATTTACGGTCATAACATCGTCCTTACTCTTAGTAAGAGTTTGGAAATGTTTCGTTTCCCTTAAAAATGATAGAAGTGGTGGTACCACTCACTTAAATAAGTTTTTTTTTTCATCGGATTGTTTCCCGTAAATAGAATTGAATGTATAGAATATATTTTTACTCATATATTCACCAATATAGTATTTATGTTACAAATATCAAATATAAATACATTGCAGTATTATGTCTGATTCACATAATACAATATACATGGTCTGATAGACTTTTATTCTACATATTGTTATACAATATAACAGTTTGTAGTAATTTAATGGCTAAATGACATCAAGTGTTTATGGAGTTTAATTGAGGTCTCCAAAAACATCTTGGGTGTAGTCCACAAGCATGTCTTCATCGAGGATGATATCGTCTTTTGGCTCGAATTCTTCAATAGAACTTTGAGATGGACCAACTTGAGAGTTGTCTTGTATGTCGTTGAAGTGAGCTTCAGCTTTGTTTCCATGAACTTGTTTGACTTCTTTGCCATACTTCATGTATAGTTCCACGAGGTGGTCGGGCATACTGCATTCATTAGTACGATGATTCGTACATCCACACATTTGACAAGTTTGAGAGTTGTCATTTTGGTTATTTTTATTAAATTGACCATTCCCCTTAGATGGACCGTTGGTCTTTTGACCATTGTTCGGTTTCCACTTTCCCTTGAATTTTTGGAAGTTCCGTTTACGGTTTCCAAATTTACTAGTAAAATGAGCATTAGCATGTGCTTCAGGGATTGGCATGGCGCCCGTTGGGCGAGCATTGTGATTTTCCATGAGAAGTTCATTATGCTTCTCAGCCTGAAGTAATGTGTATATAAGCTCAGAATACTTTTTGTATTTTTGTTGACGATATTGCTGTTGCAATATCCTCATCGAGGGGTGGAAAGTGCATAAGGTTTTCTCTATTAAGTCCTCGTCTGAAGCTTGCTTATTGCAAAATCTCAGTTTGGAATTAATCTTATGCACTGCAGAATTATATGCAACCACGGACTTAAAGTCCTGGAACCTTATGAGAGACCATTCTCTCTGGGCTTCCGGCAACATTACTGCTCTTTGCTGGTCATATCTCTCCTTGAGGGAGTTCCATAAGGCTAGTGGGTCCTCCTCCATTAGATATTCAGTTTTTAGACTGGGATGGAGGTGGTGCCTTATGAAATGTAATGCCACATACTTTACCACTTGTGGTATTTCTGGGGCATTTTCGGGGGGTGTGAGAATGCAAGGGCCAAGGTTACGTCCAGTCAAATTTATCTTTATATCCATGGCCCATGATAGATAGTTACTTCCATCAACTTGTAGTTCTTGGAATTCTTTATTGTTGATGCCAGCCATTTTTCCTGCATGTATGATCATGCATTTTATTAATTTTACTTGATAATAAAATTATTTTGGTAAACAACAATTTTGTTCTAGAGGAACAATTTTAAGCTGATGCTTTAAAACCAAAATGTGTAGATCTTCGAATTTCAAGTTAACACATTGTAGATAATCTCCATTTTATGGAGTACATCTCTCAGTACTAGGAAGCATAATCTGACATATGTCAGTAGACGCCCATCTAGTACCCTGTGTTATACTTTGACTTCAATATATTTGGAAGAGCACTTTGGAAATAATCATTCATCGTAATGACAAATGAATATACCTCACAGTAATGGATAATCTGTATTTGTACAAGTAGATGCCATCACCTTGTGATTCGCAAATATGATTCGAGATAGTCACATTCTTTTTATCTCATATTTTAGTAATGAGAGCTTTGCACGAAATTATATTTCAAATGCAAAATAAGATAAAATAAAATAGTTGTACCGAATAGACATGTTATAATATGCTAGAGGCAAATATATCAGAAATTCATCTTGGCTCCCGGGAGCATTTGCTCCCGGATATTTGGGGAGCAAATTTTGTTTTTCAAAAAATTTCAAAAAATTCTGAAAAAAATCATGCACGTACCTGACCATGGCACGCACCACCTTGTGAAATATCGCTGCGAAATGTCATCGTATGCGTCCTGGGCAAAAATGACAAATTTCCAGATCTGAGATTCATATTTTTGGATCTCATTTCATGTCAGAAATTTGTCATTTTTGTCCAGGGCGCATACAATGACATTTTGCAACGAAATTTTACACGGTGGTGCGTGCCATGGTCAGGTACATGCATGATTTTTTCCGGAATTTTTTGACAAGTTTTCGATTTGTTTTAATTTTTCGAAAAAACCGGGAGCAAATGCTCCCGGGAGCCAAAACGCCGCTCCCCAAATATATAAATAACATGTCGTATTATATTTACAACATAATACATGCTTAAGCTGACTAAAGGACAAACTAAGGGTCCTAAATATAAATTTACGGTATATTTATACTGCTAAAACGGCTGATCTGCACTTTCCTAGCATATAGGGACTAGTCTGCTAAATCGCCTAATAAATATTAAATCAGCATTTATGTTGTTCCATGTGACACGAGCGTGGCCTGTAGGCCTTGGCCCATGCGTGTGTCAGGCACCGCTTGCACGAGCAGGTCAAAAGGGGAACAGGGAGGTGCGACTGGAGTACGACCCCAAATCGAAATCCTCCACCCGATCCACCCATGGCCATGTCGTGCTGCACGCCGGCGCCATGGACGGTGACTTCAGCACCGATTCGTCCCCTCGGAAGGGTCCTAGAGGCAGAGCCCTCCCAGTCGGTTGGTGATGCCGAGGAGCGCGGGGAACCATGTCCCGGCGTGGATTTCGGCGGGTCGAGCCGCCATGGCCGACGTGAAGGTGCGGAGGAGGACGCGGGCCTCTGGCGAGGGCGTCGGGATGTCGATCAGCGCGGCGTTCTCGTTCTCCTCTGCCTGGGCGCGGAGTACCGGGGCGGCCGGTGCGGGAGCCGCGATCTCGACCTCCTGCATCTCTGCCCCCGGCTGGATCGCGTTGGGCGGCGAGGAGAACTCCGGCACGGTGTCGTAGGCGAAGTCGTGCTCTGGGTCGTCGATGAGTCGCTCGCATTTGAGTAGTTCATCGGCGTCCACAGAGGCGTTGGAGGCAGAGGCCTCGTCCTCGTTTAGAGCATCGACCAGTTCTTCCGCGGCGACCTCCGGCACGGCTACAACGGCTGGTTCGGCAGAGGCCACCTGGTGGCGGCGCTACACCCAGCGGTTGCCACTATGGTGGCGCCAGGGCCTCGAACGGTTGCCGTTGCGGTGGTGGCGGAGGCCACCGCCAGGGCCGTAGCGGCGGCGACCGTGGATATATGGTGCCCTGCGGTGGTGGAGGCCACCGTTTCTGTCCGGGCGACGCTGCTGGCGACGGCGGCCGTGGACACCATATGGTGCCCTGCGGTGGCGGAGGCCACCGTTCCTGTCCGGGCGACGCTGATAGCGACGGCCGGAATTCCAGCGGCGACGGGCGGCAACAGGACCGAAGGTCCGGCGAGCGGGGCGATACTGTCTTGCGACGAACCTTGCAAAGGCAAAGGCTAGTTCCGGCAAAGTTGCCATTCTTTCTCACCTTTCTTCTTCTGGCCTGTGCTCTCTACTCAGAGCGAAGCGTGCTGATAACGTGAGAAGAATCGAGTGAGAATGAAGTGAATGGATGATTTATTGAAAGGGACTGCTGGGTATTTATCAATGAAAAAAATAGCGCGCTAACATAAATAGCGTGGGCTTCAGAAAAACGCTATAGACGCTATAAGCGTCTTAATAAGCGTCTTTATTTTTCAAAATAGCGCTTAACAAAAAAATATGAAAATTCAGGATTTCAGCATATATATAATAATAGATATAGCACTCTGCAGCTATAAAATCTCGGATATGATATTTTGCAGCCAAACATCAACCAGAGATAGTTCACATAGTTCATAACTTGATATGACATAGTCTCAAAATCACAAACCATAGTTCATATTCACAAACCATAGTTCATATTCACATTGTCCCGAACTAGAAGGATTGAAGGAGGGGAAAGGAGGCACAAGGTGAAGGCGTGAAGGTGAAGCTAGGCGTGGCCGCTTACCACCGATTGACAGAGGAGAAGGGGGCGGAGCTGCGCCGTCACGTCATCGCCTGCCGGGCAGAGCAGGTGACAAGGAGTTGGGGAGTGCGCGATCTGAGTTTGTTAGTCTAGGGTTGCATGGATTAGGAATTTAGGATACGCAAGTGGGTCAAAATATGAAATGAGCTACTAAAAAACTACTCTGCAAAATAGCGTGCTATGCGGAATAGCGAATGCGCTAAATAGCGTGAAATAGCGCATCTTTAGCGCGTGTAGCGTCATAGCGTGCCTAGATGCATAGCGTAGCGTCCAACTCACAAATACGCTATAGCGCCGCTATTAGCGTGAAATAGCGCGCTATTTTTTTCATTGGTATTTATAGGTCCCCAAGAGTCGTTTACATGTCGGTTACAAAGCCTCACGGCTGTTCCGAATAGATGTGGTGTCGTTTCGGTATGGGCAGCGTTTGGACAACGCTAGATAATAACTGACAAGTTAGCCTATATCTAACGCTAACTGCTAACTGCTATTTTATCTCTAACAAGGTGCACCACACTTAGGGTGCAATTACGTATGTACGGGCCATCTCTTTGAGTCGAGATAATGGATTGATACTGCCAAGTTAGAGCTAGCTTACTAGATTAGGGCATTAGGCGCTTGAAGTTATAGGTACGAGCACAGCGACATCACCTACAGTTGTGATCATGGAGATAGATGCAACGCCGCGGCTAGCTTGATGGCGAGCGGTGCAACCGTGCAAGGACTATTATCGAGTGCAGATCGGTGGCTATCATGCCAGTGCCAGGGCAGCTACTCTCTCTTGCCCTTGACGCTTGGCGTGCGCCTCTTATGTACGCCTTGGGTTGAAAATCATGATCCAGATAAAAAAGGGTTCTGAGAAATTTGCAGTGTCATTCAGACATTGCATGCATCAGCATCATATAGCAGTTAAGTTAGGGAAAAAAAACGGAAGTTCAGCGCGGCCATGACAAGTTTTGACAAACGCGCGTACACTACCGTATGGCTTGCTTGATGATCCCAATATAATTCGCAACAGTAACTAGGCACAGTTCTGTCGCGTGTCAATATATACTGATCGATGACTGACGTGCATGCCTAGCTGCTACTACCTGGAAAAATGCAATTAACTCGATTAAGTGGTAACAAAAACAGGTGCCTCCACGGTACACGTGTACTCTCTCTGTTTGGAAATGTAAAATGTTGAAGAACTGACTTTGGTTCACCCACTTTTATTTGTATCTAGTCTATTTTTAGTACGTAGGTTCACTCTTATATCTGATCTACTTTATAAATATTTAAGAGGCGACGTTTCCGTCGACAATGGCGCTTGTAGTGACTTCGTCAATTTCAAGATCCAATCCGCCGGCTCAGTCTTCCGGAGATGCTCATAGGGGTAGGGGTGTGTGTGTGCGTTCATAGGGGTGAGTGTATGCGCGTGTATGTGAGTGTCTGCGTTTGTACTGTGTTTCTCAAAAAAAAAAAAAACGGAGGGGTGTTACGTGCTCCGAGTACCAAGCCGGACTAGTCATCCACCATCCGACAACGACCCCAAGTGTTAGGCCACTCGTGTCTGTAGACACCTGCATCGATGAACGGGTGTGGTGCCTTGATAGACTTTTCGAAAGTTAAATTACTGAGTTAGTATGGTTTGGTCACTAATGCGTGTACTACTTCATCCTTAACGGTTCAACATACATATGAATCTTAATAAACTTGAGTAACTTATTTTCGAACGGAGGGGCTACGTGCGATCGACGACAAAGCCTGTCCCGGAGCACGTTAATTATTTTGTCTGTCATCAATTGGTGACTGTATGGCTGGAGGAAATGGGGAGACGCAATCTCTCACGTGTGACGGATACATTTGTGACGGTCTGGACGACAAAATTTTCTGTTTTGGGTGACTGAAGTAGCTGGGGCTAAGTAACATGCATGCCGTCGGTACGTACTCCGGCGACCGCGCGCATGTGGCCGAAGTGTCATTCACGTACATAGCATAGCTGGTATTCATTCATTCACGTTAGTTAGCCTGCCACCAGGTACGTACGTTAGTTCGCGTGCTTTTCTGCGTCTGATCTGCATCCGTTAAAATACGTGCCGACTGATCTATCCCATGTCGACGCGCGTCGATCGGAACCAATACATGTAGCCGGCCCAAGTTCCGTCCAGCGCCGACATGGCAAGCTCAGCTAGCTACTACTACTATCTCGGCATCGCGTGGCTTCATTGTCATCGTGCTGGTTACCTCGAAAGGAGCCAACGCATCGAATCATGGTTTGTTGAGACGTACCGTAGGTGGCGTGGAGATCGATCGTTGTGGCCGGCCGCGCGCGCAAGTTGCGCGTCAGGCTCAGGCTTAATTTGTCCGTTTCTTATCTCGTGCTCATCCGTCCTGAGTGATACCTTTGACCTGCAGGCTATCTAATCTACTGCAGTCTAATATGATTCCGTTTATACTTGCAAAGTTGTCTTGTGGCTCTGCACTGCATCCATCACACATGCGTGCAAACTTGCGACGAAGACGACGATTCTTTCCAGGGAGGGTAGCACGCCCGGGTAGGGCCTAGCAAACATCATCTGCCTGCATGTTCTCGTCGTTTCCACCATTCTCTATTCAACTCTCCAGCCCTATCAGCCTTTTTATTTTGAGAGGCTATCGGCCTATCTTTTGAGAAGGGAAAGAGGACGATAAAGACGGCACGGACATGACGCATGCAGCCTAGGAGCGTGTGCACGTTACGTGTATAAGTTCGTGTTTTTCCTTTTTCTTTTTGAGAAGACGAGAACAACTGATATCAACCTATCTTGCGAAACTATCGTCCACAACTGAAACTGTTGCACATCATAGTTACTCTAGGTCTAGGATGCTATATCCTCCGAGTTTTGGCTTACCGGCAAAACTCCTCCCAAACTATGCTCCGCTTCATGCTCCACCTTTGCTGAAAGATTTTAAAAGATTGTTAAACATTGTTCGATACTAGGGCTACACGTAGTTTAAGAAAAAAATTAACTATAAATTTGATGAAGAAAATATGAATTATATGTCATATGAATCATAAGATTAGAAACATCTTTTGAATATGAGTCCAATATAATATAACGTAAAAACATTCTTAAACTATGTGTAACCCTATAAAGGTACACATGGATTATTTGACAACCAACTGGTAGCCTTAACTTTAGTGTTGCGGAGTTTAAGGTACTTTGCCTTTTCTAAATAAAGCCCTTTTGAATTGTTCTAAATAGAACCTCAATTTGAGAAGACATGCTTAGTTCACCACTTAATTGGTTCCATGAAATTCGCGTTGATGACAACTCTACATATTGGTTTCTTAGTTAGTTCTTCATTTTGTGTGGCTAGGCTTGTTCTTTTATGGAATAATCAGTCTAGCACAATCAAATTTGTCTTTTGGTCATGTTGGAATTATGTAATGCAAGGGCAACATTATACTCAGTGATTTTTTTTCGACTATCTCCATTATGTGCTTTGTTTTATGGCCTTGTCCATCTCAGAGTTGTGTGCATCTTTATTTCTACTTCCTTTCGTGCAACTTGTGATTCCAATAGTGTTGATGCCTATGGTAGTGAACTATCTATTTCTGACCCAGCCCTAACATTTTATATAATGAATGGAGAATGATTGAGAGTGTTAAAATAGAATACCAGAGGTCTCAATGACAAGGATAAATGGACCCTTATTTTTTACAAAATTTAGGAGAAATGATGACATGTTATATGCTTTCAGAAACCAAAAGAGAGTCAATTGACATCTGTTTTATCAGTTAGTTTTGTCATAGGAATTTCAATTCGTTTGCCTTCCAGCCTTCCGTGGGTAGATCAGGGGTATTTTGAAAGTATGGGGCATTTCAGGTTTCTTTGGTACTTATGTGTTCCAAAATTTGTTCGCTATTTCACTTGAATTACGATCAACAAAAGATGATGCCTCCAAGGCCCTCACAAATATATGTGTCCCATGCTAGAATGCTCGACAACTTCAGTTCCTTTCCTAGATCCATAACATTCAGATTTCTGATAATGCTGACTAGCTCATTCTGGGTCATTTCCATCTTATCAGAACCCTCTCTGGCATAAATAAACCTAGTAACAGCAGAAATGGAATATTACATCTCAATGAGGCTATTAGTAACATGGGAGTGGATGTTGCCTCCACCAATTATTTCAGACTCGTTTCCTTATTTAACTGCACTCCGAAGCTTATTTATGAAATTGTTAGAAATGAGATAGGAAAGGGTCATCATTCAGCTAATTCATGAGAACCAATATGGGTCCATTAAGTCTAGGAACATTAAGACCGCCTCTCTTGGGCATATGAATATTTACATTAGTGGCATAAGTCCAACAGGGCTATGTTTATACTAAAGTTGGGCTTTGAAAAAGGCTTTTGATAAGGTGGATGTAAGGGTATTTTACCCTTATCCATTATTTTGGTAACAATGACACCGTGCTAAAGTATTTGGCCTAATATGTTTATAAGGATAATCTCAGGTATTAGGCAATGAGGCATAAATGGTGTATCAAAGGAACAAGAAGACTAAAGGAGAGCCCCCACTTCAACAACAATAGTCAATGAATCCAACTTAGTACTTTATGAAATTTCATATGAGCGTTTTCCCTTTATTCAAGTCCATCATATCTATGGGAAAATTATATAAAGGTAGGTCAAATCAAGAAGCTATACTCTTACCAACGGGTTGTGTGCACTTTGATGCGCGTGAGACACACGTCCGTTGGGAACCCCAAGAGGAAGGTGTGATGTGTACGGCGACAAGTTTTCCCTCGATGAGAAACCAAGGTTATCGAACCGGTAGGAGTCAAGGAACACGTGAAGGTTAGTTGGTGACGGAGTGTAGTGCGGCGCAACACCGGGGATTCGGCGCCAGCGTGGAACTGCACAACACAATCAAAGTACTTTGCCCCAACGTAACGAGTGAGGTTGTCAATCTCACTGGCTTCTTTGTAAACAAAGGATTAGATGTATAGTGTGGATGATGATGATTGTTTGCGAAGAACAGATAAAGAACAAGTATTGCGGTAGATTGTATTTCGGATGTAAAGAATGGACCGGGGTCCACGAGTTCACTAGTGGTGTCTCTCCCATAAGATAAATAGCATGTTGGGTGAACAAATTACGGTTGGGCAATTGACAAATAAAGAAGGCATAACAATGCACATACATATATCATGATGAGTACTATGAGATTTAATCGGGGCATTACGACAAAGTACATAGACCGCTATCCGGCATGCATCTATGCCTAAAAAGTCCACCTTCGGGTTATCATCCGAACCCCTTCCGGTATTAAGTTGCAAACAACAGACAATTGCATTAAGTATGGTGCGTAATGTAATCAACACAAATATCCTTAGACAAAGCATCGATGTTTTATCCCTAGTGGCAACGGCACATCCACAACCTTAGAACTTTCTGTCACTGTCCCAGATTCAATGGAGGCATGAACCCACTATCGAGCATAAATACTCCCTCTTGGAGTCACAAGTATCAACTTGGCTAGAGCCTCTACTAGCAACGGAGAGCATGCAAGAACATAAACAACATATATGATAGATTGATAATCAACTTGACATAGTATTCAATATTCATCGGATCCCAACAAACACAACATGTAGCATTACAAATAGATGATCTTGATCATGATAGGCAGCTCACAAGATCTAACATGATAGCACAATGAGGAGAAGACAACCATCTAGCTACGCTATGGACCCATAGTCCGGGGGTGGACTACTCACACATCGATCCGGAGGCGATCATGGCGATGAAGAGTCCTCGGGAGATGATTCCCCTCTCGCGAAGGGTGCGGAGCGATCTCTGAATCCCGAGATGGGATTGGCGGCGGCGTCTACGGGAAGGTTTTCCGTATCGTGGCTCTCGGTGCTTGGGGTATTCGCGACGAAGGCTTTAAGTAGGCGGAAGGGCAGGTCGGAGGAGTCACGAGGGCCCACACGGTAGGGCCAGCGCGGCCCCGCCTAGGTCGCGCCCGCCCTAGTGTGGCGGCGCCCCGTGGCCCACTTCGTATCTCCTTCGGTCTTCGGAAGCTTCGTGGAAAAATAAGCCCACTGGGCGTTGATTTCGATCCAATTCGAGAATATTTCCTTACTAGGATTTACGAAACCAAAAACAGTGAGAAAACAACAAGCTGGCTCTTCGGCATCTCGTCAATAGGTTAGTGCGGAAAATGCATAATAATGACATATAATGTGTATAAAACATGTGAGTATCATCATAAAAGTAGCATGGAACATAGAGAATTATAGATACGTTATGGGACGTATCA
>NC_061512.1:265582309-265595980 GCF_022539505.1 Lolium rigidum | reverse complement strand
GCACTAGGAAACACTCCACTATTATCCTACTTAGGAACTTTTATGTTGGTATATCTAGTTGGAATAGGTATGTTCTTGATACTCTTTCGGGGGGTAATTTCCTAGGTACACATGCTTTAGAAGCTAGTTGCATCATTGAGAGTCTAGTTGGAATACCACCTGTTAATGAAACTAAAAGCGAAATCTCTCTTGAGGATGTTATGAAAAAATTGGAAACCATAGAGAAAAAATTTCCAAGTGTTGAAACTAAATTGGAAATGTTACTTGATAAAACTGATGAACTTGATAAATCCTTAGGAGGAATTGATGAAAGAATTAGTATTCTAGAAACTTGTGTTGTCCATGATAATCAAATCAATAGGATTGGCGAACTTGAAGAAGCTATGGGAACCTTGGGTTCAACTTTTTCTTCTCTTAAGTATAAGGAGAAAGCTTATGTGGGTAAGGAGCAAAAGTTTATGTATGTCTCTAAAGTGCCTAAACCAAAAAAATATTATTATAGGCCTAAAATTGACAAAGCCCTTAGTACCACTACAGATGGGGGAGCATATGATGTTGATGTTTCATCTCTTGATAATACTTGATACACACTTTCTGCGCCTAGCTGAAAGGCGTTAAAGAAAAACGCTTATGGGAGACAACCCATGTTTTTACTACAGTACTTTTATTTTATATTTGAGTCTTGGAAGTTGTTTACTACTGTAGCAACCTCTCCTTATCTTAGTTTTGTGCATTGTTGTGCCAAGTAAAGTCGTTGATAGTAAGGTTCATACTAGATTTGGATTACTGCGCAGTAACAGATTTCTTTGCTGTCACGAATTTCGACCTGCCTCTCTGTAGGTAGCTCAGAAAAATATGCCAATTTACGTGCGTGATCCTCAATTTGAGCATTTTCATTTGAGCAAGTCTGGTGCCTCAATAAAATCCATCTTTGCGGACTGTTCTGTTTTGACAGATTCTGCCTTTTATTTTGCATTGCCTCTTTTGCTATGATGGATGAATTTCTTTGCTTCATTAATGTCCAGTAGCTTTGTGCAATGTCCAGAAGTGTTAAGAATGATCATGTCACCTCTGAACATGTGAATTTTTATTATGCACTAACCCTCTAATGAGTTGTTTTGAGTTTGGTGTGGAGGAAGTTTTCAAGGATCAAGAGAGGGAGATGATACAATATGATCAAGGAGAGTGAAAGCTCTAAGCTTGGGGATGCCCGGTGGTTCACTCCTGCATATTTTAAGAAGACTCAAGCGTCTAAGCTTGGGGATTCCCAAGGCATCCCCTTCTTCATCGACAACATTATCGAGGTTCCTCCCCCGAAACTATATTTTTATTCCATCACATCTTATGTGCTTTGCTTGGAGCGTCGGTTTGTTTTTATTTTTGTTTTTGTTTGAATAAAATGGATCCTAGCATTCATTGTGTGGGAGAGAGACACGCTCCATCTGTTGCATATGGACAAATATGTCCTTAGGCTTTACTCATAGTATTCATGGCGAAGGTTGAATCTTCTTCGTTAAATTGTTATATGGTTGGAATCGGGAAATGCTACATGTAGTAATTCTAATATGTCTTGAATAATTTGATACTTGGCAATTGTTGTGCTCATGTTTAAGCTCTTGCATCATATACTTTGCACCCATTAATGAAGAAATACATAGAGCTTGCTAAAATTTGGTTTGCATATTTGGTCTCTCTAAAGTCTAGATAATTTCTAGTATTGAGTTTGAACAACAAGGAAGACGGTGTAGAGTCTTATAATGTTTACAATATGTCTTTTATGTGAGTTTTGCTGCACCGGTTCATCCTTGTGTTTGTTTCAAATAACCTTGCTAGCCTAAACCGTGTATCGAGAGGGAATACTTCTCATGCATCCAAAATCCTTGAGCCAACCACTATGCCATTTGTGTCCACCATACCTACCTACTACATGGTATTTCTCCGCCATTCCAAAGTAAATTGCTTGAGTGCTACCTTTAAAATTTCCATCATTCGCCTTTGCAATATATAGCTCATGGGACAAATAGCTTAAAAACTATTGTGGTATTGAATATGTACTTATGCACTTTATCTCTTATTAAGTTGCTTGTTGTGCGATAACCATGTTCATGGGGACGACATCAACTACTCTTTGTTGAATATCATGTGAGTTGCTATGCATGTCCGTCTTGTCTGAAGTAAGGGAGATTTACCACTCATTTAATGGTTAGAGCATGCATATTGTTAGAGAAGAACATTGGGCCGCTAACTGAAGCCATGAATCATGGTGGAAGTTTCAGTTTTGGACATATATCCTCAATCTCATATGAGAACATTAATTATTGCTACATGCTTATGCATTAAAGAGGAGTCCATTATCTGTTGTCTATGTTGTCCCGGTATGGATGTCTAAGTCGAGAATAATCAAAAACGAGAAATCCAAATGCGAGCTTTCTCCTTAGACCTTTGTACAAAGCGGCATAGAGGTACCCCTTTGTGACACTTGGTTAAAACATGTGTATTGCGATAATCCCGGTAATCCGAGCTAATTAGGACAAGGTGCGGGCACTATTAGTATACTATGCATGAGGCTTGCAACTTGTAAGATATAATTTACATGATACATATGCTTTATTACTACCGTTGACAAAATTGTTTCTTGTTTTCAAAACCAAAGCTCTAGCACAAATATAGCAATCAATGCTTCCTCCTCGCGAAGGGCCTTTCTTTTACTTTTATGTTGAGTCAGTTCACCTATTTCTCTCCACCTCAAGAAGCAAACACTTGTGTGAACTGTGCATTGATTCCTACATACTTGCATATTGCACTTGTTATATTACTTTACATTGACAATATCCATGAGATATACATGTTATAAGTTGAAAGCAACCGCTGAAACTTAATCTTCCTTTGTGTTGCTTCAATACCTTTACTTCGATTTATTGCTTTATGAGTTAACTCTTATGCAAGACTTATTGATGCTTGTCTTGAAAGTACTATTCATGAAAAGTCTTTGCTTTATGATTCAGATGTTTACTCATGTCATTACCATTGTTTTGATCGCTGCATTCATTACATATGCTTACAATAGTATGATCAAGGTTATGATGGCATGTCACTCCAGAAATTATCTTTTGTATCGTTTACCTGCTCGGGACGAGCAGGAACTAAGCTTGGGGATGCTGATACGTCTCCGACGTATCAATAATTTCTTATGTTCCATGCCACATTATTGATGATATCTACATGTTTTATACACATTATATGTCGTATTTATGCATTTTCCGGCACTAACCTATTAACGAGATGCCGAAGAGCCGTTGTCTGTTTTCTGCTGTTTTTGGTTTCAGAAATCCTAGTAAGGAAATATTCTCGGAATTGGACGAAATCAACGCCCAAGATCCTATTTTTGCACGAAGCTTCCAGAAGACCGAGGGGGAAAGGAAGTGGGGCCACGAGGCGCCGCCACAACAGGGCGGCGCGGCCTGGGCCCTGGCCGCGCGGCCCTGGTGTGTGGGGCCCTCGTGTGGCCCCCGCGTTGCCCTTCCGCCTACTTAAAGCCTTCGTCGCGAAACCCCCGCACCGAGAGCCACGACACGGAAAACCTTACCGAGACGCCGCCGCCGCCAATCCCATCTCGGGGGATTCTCGGAGATCGCCTCCGGCACCCCTGCCGGAGAGGGGAATCGTCTCCCGGAGGACTCTTCACCGCCATGGTCGCTCCGGAGTGATGAGTGAGTAGTTCACCCCCGGACTATGGGTCCATAGCAGTAGCTAGATGGTTGTCTTCTCCTCATGTGCTTCATTGTCGGATCTTGTGAGCTGCCTAACATGATCAAGATCATCTATCCGTAATTCTATATGTTGTGTTTGTCGGGATCCGATGGATAGAGAATACTATGTTATGTTGATTATCAATCTATTACCTATGTGTTGTTTATGATCTTGCATGCTCTCCGTTATTAGTAGAGGCTCTGGCCAAGTTTTTACTCTTAACTCCAAGAGGGAGTATTTATGCTCGATAGTGGGTTCATGCCTCCATTAAATCCGGGACGGTGACGTGAAAGTTCTAAGGTTGTGGATGTGCTGTTGCCACTAGGGATAAAACATTGATGCTATGTTCGAGGATGTAGTTATTGATTACATTCGCACCATACTTAATGCAATTGTCTGTTGTTTACAACTTAATACTGGAAGGGGTTCGGATGATAACCTGAAGGTGGACTTTTTAGGCATAGATGCATGCTTGATAGCGGTCTATGTACTTTGTCGTAATGCCCAATTAAATCTCACAATACTCATCATATCATGTATGTGCATTGTCATGCCCTCTTTATTTGTCAATTGCCCGACTGTAATTTGTTCACCCAACATGTTATTTATCTTATGGGAGAGACACCTCTAGTGAACTCGTGGACCCCGGTCCATTCTTTTACATCGAATACAATCTATCGCAATACTTGTTCTACTGTTTTCTCGCAAACAATCATCCACACTATACATCTAATCCTTTGTTACAGCAAGCCGGTGAGATTGACAACCTCACTCGTTTCGTTGGGGCAAAGTACTTTGGTTGTGTTGTGCGAGGTTCCACGTTGGCGCCGGAATCCCCGGTGTTGCGCCGCACTACATCCCGCCGCCATCAACCTTCGACGTGCTTCTTGGCTCCTCCTGGTTCGATAAACCTTGGTTTCTTTCTGAGGGAAAACTTGCTACTGTACGCATCACACCTTCCTCTTGGGGTTCCCAACGGACGTGTCGACTGCACGCATCAACCATCCGAAGGAGATCAATGGCGGGACTTGGACGGATCCCAGAAGCTGTCCTCCAGAACATGCCAGCAGTGACGTGCATAGTGCCTTGATGAACTGCCATGGACCGCTGCGACGCCGGATTGAAGCCGCCAAGGACCTGTGCACCGTGTCTTCATACCCGATGCTCCCAACAGAGTTACAACGTCGAAGACACCGCCATCGAGCCGATCCGCGGATCGAGGCTTTCGCCCGAAGACAACATCCAGCTCCAAGCAGGTTATGGGGACTCCGACACTCCTCGGCGGCGCCTCCAAGGAGGGGAACGACACCCGCGGGCGCCGTTGCCGCTGGCCCGACTGAGCCAAGCTAGACTTTCGTCCGAGTCATCGCAAGTCTCCCCAACCCCCGGAACTGGGGCATATCGTCCGTGAGGCCTCGCACCGCCGCCGTCGCAGCCCCTCGTCGATGAAGTTGCAAAAACCGCAGAACTCCGAAACACCCACCGCATGGCTGAAGGCTAGGCGAAGACTCCAACTCCGACTCCATCCCGGCGAGGCACCGCAGCCTTCACACCCGCCGACACGAAGCACTGCGGCCAACACTCCCGCTCCTCCGGCTTGGGCTGGGGTAGCCCTCCACGAACGCTGCCCACTGCAGGCGAGACGTCCCTCCCACCCTCCCCGCCCGCAAGCCCAGATCGGGCCCGGGCCGCCAGCTTCCTCCGCTTGGCGACGGTCCTCTGCTCGCTAGGGCGTTCCCTGGCCGAGGCCTCCGCGCCGCTGCCACCCAACCTGCCGCTCCCAGACGCCCCTCACGACGCCGCCGCGCCGCCACGACCTCCCTCCTCGCCCACCTCGCCGGGATCTCCTCTCCGCCCGACCCCTCCGCCACGCGCCGCCGGGGACCACCGCACCCAGCGCCGCCGACCGCTCGCGCCACCTGCGCTGCCCTTCGACGTCCCGCCTCCGCACGGCATGGGACCCGTCACAGCGCGCCCACCTTCACCCGCCGACTTCGCCGGCCGGGCGTGGCCGCCACCGCCGTTAGGTTTTGGGGAGCCCCCAGAGTCGCCCGTGCGTGGCGACCAGGGGGGGAGTTTTTTGTTGGTCTATAGAATATAATAGCAACATGAGCAACTTTGACTTTTCCAAAAAGTAATATGGGTCCTAAATTGGAAAGAAACAAGCATTAATTTAAAGCTGGGTGATATATATAAAAAAAGCGTGCTTAGAGAATTGTAGGCTCGAACAACAAAAGATAGTCCAACTTTGAAATGCATGGAGGCATCTATATATCCTCATCTGCGAAGTACCACCGACCATGATCTGAATCTCTACTACTTAAAAAGACTAAACATGTTCCTTATTCTGCCAATACGTCAAACTCCTTCGTCGTTCTCTTTTGTCGCATTTCCTCGCGCGTTGTCGCGGCCGAATGGGCCAAGCCCAACAAATCCTCCATCTTCTTTCCTCTCACAAACCACGGAACGAGCGCCACCGCCGCTTCCTAGGGTTAGGCTCTGCCGCCGTCGCCGCCCATCCACCGTCGCCGCCGTCCATCCACCGTCGCCGCCATGCCAGCCAGTCGAGCCGTAGCAGTAGACTGGACCAAGTCGACTCCACTATAGCCAAAGCGCCCTCTGCCCTCGTCCGCCTCCCTCACATCCCATCTCGCGCCCTCCACCCGCGAGCCTGCTGCTCCGCCGGTGACGCTACGCCTGTAGCGCCCTCCACCTCCTCCTCTAGGCCGGCGGGATGTCTACTCCCCTCCTCCAAGCAGGCTGCCCGTCCCGCTTATCGCCTCTCCGCCCAGGCGCCCGAGTCCCAGATCGAGGTCGACCTCGCCTCCGCCGTCTTTCGCCACGCCTCAGCCCTCAAGTATTCCCTAACCGTTTTATTCTCCTTCACGTGTATGTGCTATTGGCGTGCTGATGTGTCCTGTGTGTATGTGCGACTGTGCGTTGGTGTGGTGCTACCTGCAGACTGTTGTAGATGAATCAATCTATTAGGATTTGGGCTGCTGCTTGCTAGCCCGGCTCGTGTATGTGCTACTAGGTTGCTGGTACTAAGGTTGTAGTAACTACTGACGTGCTAGGCTAATGAACTTTGATCCATTAGTTGATTTGCTAGGTTGCTAGGTTGCTGGGTTGCTATAATATCTGTTGCTAGGTTGCTAGGTTGCTGCTGCTACTGATTAATTAATGAAGTTAGCTTAGTTGATTTGCTAAACCTAAGATTTGCTTGCAATTTGTAGGTATTGTCAAGAAATGGACATTGATCCAGCTGGTATTGTCAAGAAATTATATAGTTTGTTCTCTGTTTGTACGCTTACCAGCTCCTGTTTTTACAATTTTACCCTACACGCTTAAGCGACGCTTAAGCTCGCCTAAGCTGTAGTTCCTCTAGGATGAGCCTCACCGCTCGCTTAGCGCTCCGGGCTTTTTTGAACCTTGAATAAGGTATGGAATAGTTCTGACTTGGTGCAGTGATTAATTCTTCATGTGCAGGAACTTGGAGAGATGATACCGGTGGACTCTACCTGCAAGGTGAGTGGCTTGATCCTTGATTAATCATCTTCTTAAATTTATATGGTTATCAAATGTTTGTCCTATATTAATTGGTGATTTGTGTAGTTGGTGAAGTAGAAGACTTTGTTGTCGATAAAACAACTTAACCAAATGTAGCTGAGTCAGGCTGGAGTAGACATGTTTTAAGAAAATATATTTCTTGTAAAAAAATTGTCACAATATATCTATTTTATTGTAATTTCACATCCCAATTATGCCATTAATTATAAAAAATGCTATTAGTAGTTATATCTTTGTGCCTTACGGCAGTATGGATGTTCTAGGATTATTTTGTAGTAGATGTCTACACTTACACCGTTTAGCTAATTACTGTTCTATTCCGTTTCAAGCAGAAACAAGTTGCTCTATTATTTCAGTGTCAGCTAGCTGTTTTTTCCTTTCAATTCCTGCTATTCTTGCTTAACTAACAACCCTAAACTGCAGGTACCTATATTCTTCACATGACTTGATACGGTTATGAAAAATGACCCTCTCGAAGCGCAACTATGTGCTCAGTTGATCGCCGTCATGCTCGATAGTGCGTTCTCTGTTAAAGGTAGGCCAGCAAACAAGATTGTAGTTGTGTTCATTTACTTGAATTTTTACAGTATGTGGGAAGCTGCCACCGTATTCCCACTTTATTCATCATCTATGGCCACCTGTCTGCTTATACTATGAATAGTTTCATAATCATAGATATGCTTCTCAAAATCTTCATGGATGTTCCTGCCATTTTTTAAGTATAAGTAATTTGAAAAGTATATTCCTTCCTACTATAGAAGTTATTTCTATGTGCCACTGATACATTTGTACCACAGCTGATCTATGAAGATCAATTAGTAGCGAAGCTGAATCTTGTTTGGATGCACTGGATTACTGCAGTTCAGTTTTGTCATGCATCAACTAGCCAAAACAGCGTTTCAGGTACTCACACCATCTTGGTGTGCTCAATCATGTAGTTCAGTTCAGTTTAGGAAAGCTCAATTTTATCACTACACATGAGCAGTATCAGCTTAAGTTATTTAGGTGTATACATGGTAGGTTTGCTTGTTTTCCTTTTACAAAATCAACTTAATTGAGGCTAGGATTGTCCATGACCAGACGTGTGCAATGCTTGAGAAGTAACCAATAGACTAAAATCATTTCCATGGGATTTTGCAGTTTTACGAAAGCATGGTGTATAGAAATACCAAACTACATTTACTTAATACTTTAATAGCATGTTTATGTTTCTCTTATACTGATAAGCTGACATATATGTGAGCAGTGGACACCACTCTATGCCCAAGTAACTATTTCTTCTCGTCAGCAGGTGTCACATGTTTGATGAAACGCCCAATAGCAGTGGTATATATTCATGAAGTTGCATATGATGGCATCAAACATGCATGGGACTAACTTCTTTCACCAGGTTAGGACAAACTAATACCTAGGCACACTTAAGTCCTGAATTGAGTTAGTTTAGGCAGAGTGTATGTGCTCTTGAGTCTCGACAGAATTATACAGATACTTAGATCAACAAGGACATTCACGAGCTGCCTGTCTCACCACGATGACATGATGTGGTCTCCATGGTGAGTACTGATAATATGTTACTTCGATTAGAAAAGGGGCTCAATCTTTATTTACAAAAAATTAGTGCTTGTACTAACATTTGTAAAATAGATGGTGCCACTAGGAATATACCATTCTAAAAATGATCCTTTTGCTTTGCGGTTAATTTTCTAAGAACATTCGACCGCGGTTGTAAAGTAATTTGATCTGGGTGGGAGCCAAAAGATATTGCCTTCGATGATTGACAGTTTGATGTGAACAAGGATAATTAAGTTGAAATATCACAGCGTCTCGAACCTGTTAATTTATATTATATTCCAAAGTGATTTTAATCTCCAACTGCACTAACTGATATTAGAAGGGTCTTTGATGTCGAGCTAAAAGCGTTGTGGTGATTATATGAGTGTTTTTTTCCGGTTAGCATGCGTGACACATTCTTCTTCTATTTTCAGTACTTATTATGATCAGGGGATTGTCCGTGTGTGTTTTATATATTATATTTACTTATTTCTATACATATGAGTAAATTGTCCCTTCAAATGGTGGAAGTTAGGCCACTAATAGGCAACCATCATGTTGATCAGTGTCCAGCTGGTGTGGTGCCATTTCTGTTGTATATCAACAATTACTCATTTTCTATGGCTTGCAGCTGCATTGTAATCTCATTAAGCCTCTAATAGACCAGTTCAAAGCACAATCAATGAGAGTTAAAGTTCTAACTGGTGCAAATTTATATGATACCTCTCCATATATTTTGTTTTTTCTGGTTTCATCACATTGGTTTTATGTTTGTTGGCTGCTTGCAGTTTTGTCATAGATTTTTTTGCATATTGGTAGAGCGTGCAGACTCTTTCGAGTCTTTTCAAGATAACAGAGTTATCAAATCATATTATTGTGTCATACGTACTAGGGGTATCTGGATAAGTAAATGCTTCCAGATGATAAGATATTTGCAAATTTTGTAATGCAAAGTTCAAACATTTGGAATTCACGGTTTAGTTTTTTAATCCATAATTAATACTTCCGACGTGAATTTGCTAACTCAATTGTAATTTTCTTTCAGTCACTGAACAAAGGAAGCCCCGTGGATTAGGATTCTTGTCCTATTTCATTCCAATAAAAAATTAAAAAGGTAACCAATACTGCATCCTCAACCATCTTCCTGGATTTCTACCTTAATCACCAGGCTCTCTTCGAATGAGATTTATGATACAAATGTTAATTAGGCTTGCTATTTGTACCTCATGGTTTTCCAAGAATTTGTCAGTAATAATATGTAAAATAAGGCCCATCTTTATTCTCTATCTAATGCCCCTTTCATGTGAAGTTTGTAGAGGCACTGCATTTCAGTGTTTTATTTTTGTTTAAAGTATTGAACATTCAATGATATGGAATTTTGGGAGTATCATGAATCATGACAAACTTTTCTTTTTTTTTTGTTTATCAACTCACACAATTTGGTTGGTCGTAGAACAGACAACATACTTGCACCAACACTAATTATACCGGGAAGCTATATACAGCTGGGACCACCTCATGCTAAATTATGGAGATTAAAGTAAGCTTTTACCAAATAGAAGAAAAACCAACTAAAGTAAGCTCATAATGCAGTGCCTCTGCAAGCTTATGCATATTTACAATCACCTGTACGTCCATAGTTGAAGCTCCTCCCACTCCTCCACCCATAAGGTATAGTTTGAGTGTGGCGCAAGGACGTTGATGGACACCTCTTTGCTCTCCACCAGCTCACCAGAGTAGCACTCTGAAATCTCTTAGGCTCCCCAGCTTCATCTCCACTGACTTTGTGTCGTGCTCAACCTTGGCCCTCTCCGTCAGCTCATGTGCCTCCTTCACTCTCACCTAGAAGCATGGCTCCCGCGTTAGACTCGTGTGCTTGCTCCTCAGCCCGTTTGCTGTGGTCGAGGTGTCGCCCATTCCAGTGAAGGCGCCTCTCTCCTTCCACCACATATCAAACAGTTCATACATGCAGAGTGTACATGAACTCTGTGTGAACTCACATATCAAGTATCAACTATGATGGTGATGTTGCCCTTGTCTTATCTCGTGACCATGACTAATGTAGCTACCTCTTGTCCTGTGGAGCTTGTTGTGGTGGTAGTCAGCAATGTCGAGGGGCTAGATAGGCAGCTGGTAGAAGCGGGCAGCGTTAACCAAGTACTTGGCACGACGGTGGAAGTCATGGGGGAGTTGGCTGTTGTCAAGCATGGACAGCATGCCATCCGAAAACTGAACCAATGACTTTTTTTTGTATCGTGGTTCCCTCCATGGCCTCACCGTGGTTCCCTCCGTTGCCTCATCGTTGATGCTGGAAGCCTCGAGAGCAAGGGGTAGGCCTTTCGTAACCTGGTGGCATGCACATTTCATGATGGGATTGGTGTGGTTTTTTCTTCCCGTTTTTGTTGTATTGGGGATGGAAGAACATTTGTCATGATTCATTTCAGCATTTTTTATGTTGTAGAGAAGTTTGTAGATATTTTCAAACCATACATCAACAATATATTACATACGAAGTAATTGCACACGATTTTTTCCACCAGTTTGTTCCTAATGTTAGCACATGTGGTTCTCATACACTTGATTTGGTTATTACAAACAGATGAGCCAAGACATGGTTGGGCCACTGGTTTGGTTTTCCTCTGCGCGGAGAGGCAAATATTTATTGGAGGTGAAGTTGAAGCATCTGGAATGGGATCTACACATGGATAGATAGATAATCTATCAAATATATCACTTGAAACTACTATTTAGTTTGTTCTAATACGTCTCATAATTTTGATGGAATAGCAATGCAATGGTTCAACCGAACCAATGAATTATTTCCAGCAGCTAATGCACAATGGTTTTGTGCAATGTTACATAAAAACTTCTGGTTGAGATTAGTGGTTTTGTTACCGGAAACTAAAATTTCGAGATCGGTAAGAATTACTTAATTTTAATGTATTCTTCAGTATTCGGTAGTTGTTCATTCTAGACCGCGTGACTTTTTTTGTTGTTGTCTATAGCTATCATTGTTAGGCCTTTTTTTTCTTTTCACTGGAAGAATGTTGTACCAACGTTCCCTAAAAAACTGTATGGCCAATGCCACCAAAACCAACAACAGATAGAAGCGGCAATCCTTAGCCACTTCTTTTGGGTTTAAGCTTATGGAGAAGTCAGCTTATGAATTTCGGTAGGGAGAAACTCCGGTGGGGAGAAGCTCCTATAAACTGTTCTACCCCTTCTTTTAGGTTTCCCGAATTTGATGGTAGTGTTATGTCAATAATGCCCCTAAATTTGATCTACACGTTCTCAATACTCATCTTTGTCCGTGAAGTGATGAACAACGTGTCTTCAGCGGAAAAGAAGGTCAGAGAGGCAGGTGTGCTAGAAACGTGTGAGGACTGAGGATCGGGAAGTGTGCCAACCCGCTGCTGAACAACGAGCCACCGAGGCAGAGCATATGCCATCAGCAGCGGCGCCGTTGTTGGTGTCTCGGTGATGGGCCATGATGCGGGCGGAGAGGCGGAGAGGCAGATCGCGACCTCAAGGTCCGTAGTGGCAGCGCTTCGAAAGGTTGACGATGACGGCCAACCGGCGGGGGACGGACTGGCTAGCTCGTCCTCGGCATCGATCTACGGTGGAGAGGCTGGCGACACTCGCTGCTGGGTGCGAGAATGAGAAGGAGATGCGGCGGAGAAGGAGGCTATGGGTGGCTGCCGGGGCGGCGGAGCAGGTGGCGGGTCCGGCATCCAGCGGGGAGCGGCGGGGAGCGGCGGTGGCGGGTCCGGCATCCAGCGGGGAGCGGCGGCGGCGGGTCTGGCGGGGAGCGGCAGCGGGTCTGGCGGGGAATCCTCGCTCAGGTGCACGCACACAGCGATGGGATGATACGAACCGCCGGCTCTTTTTTTCCTTCCTTTTTGATGAGTCTATCCAAACGTTATCCTTCGGGGTGGCATTTTGCTGTAAATAAAATCAACCAAAGGGGCATCTTAGTGTATCGATTCGATTCAGAGGGGAGAAGCTCGGGAAACTCCCAGAATCAACTCGCGACCAGTTTTTACATATACACAAGAATTGGGCTTCTAGGTGGAAATAAGCTAGGTAGAAGCTCGAGATTTCTTTTGGGCTTCATCGGTACACCACCTTGAAGCTGTCCTAGAAGCTAAAAAAAGGCCCTTAATGTCATATCGAAAAGAATTTTGGTGACAATTTACATCCTAATGCTTGATCTCTTTACTTCCTACTATTAGAACTATAGAAAAACACTTTGTAGCCTACTATTTCATGTTTACAGCTACCTTTTTGATATCTTTTAATTGAGTATAAATTCGAGTCAATTAAAAAAGACAGGAGGGAATACATGCGTGAATGTTTTTGCAATTGTGAGAACATCTAGGCTAAGAAATTTTTGCAATTCGTGTAAGTGACACGTGATATGGCAAATATGCAAAGTGCAAAAGGAAAGTGTGGCAAATATGCGGCCCCCGTTAAATAACATGTGTCTTTATCTAAATATTATATTATATTAAATGTGTGTTGTAAAAGGAATCGAGGACATGACATGTATCGGTTGAATGTTCTATTATATTAAATATGTGGCGGAAAAAGAAGAGTAACCACAATGCTGTCTTGGTATTGCGTTCCGTATTATCATGCTGCAGTAATTATGATATCTTTTATTTGTTTTAAATTTTTAGAATAAGTTGTAAATTATATATGTGCAGAGAAATAAAATTTGAGTACCCGTAGCAAGGCACGGGCATCTGTACTAGTCAGGTAAAAAGAGGCAATCAGCACCAATTCGGTATCCAGTGACCACAC
>NC_061512.1:265560283-265582209 GCF_022539505.1 Lolium rigidum | reverse complement strand
GAGGTATTGAGCATCAAATCGACTTGATTCCTGGAGCTTCGCTACCCAATCGGGCACCATATAGAACGAACCCCGAAGAGACGAAGGAGATACAGAAGCAAGTACAAGCGCTACTCGACAAAGGTTATATCCGCATAAGCCTTAGTCCTTGCGCTGTTCCTGTTATTCTTGTTCCTAAGAAAGATGGTACATGGCGTATGTGCGTAGATTGTAGAGCGATAAATAACATTACTATTCGATATCGTCATCCTATTCCCCGTTTAGAGGATATGCTAGATGAATTGAGTGGTGCTGCTATTTTCACTAAAATTGATTTGCGTAGTGGTTATCATCAAATTAGGATGCAAGAAGGGGATGAGTGGAAAACCGCCTTTAAAACAAAATTTGGTTTATATGAGTGGTTAGTAATGCCTTTTGGTTTGACTAATGCACCTAGCACTTTCATGAGACCGATGAACCATGTTTTGCGTGATTTTATTGGCAAATTTGTGGTTGTGTATTTTGATGACATATTAATTTACAGCCGCAATGAATCTGGTCATATTATACATATTCGACATGTTTTGCAAGTGTTGCGTGATAGTAAACTTTATGGTAATCTTGAGAAGTGCACATTTTGCAAAGATAAGGTCATATTTCTGGGTTATGTTGTCTCTAAGCATGGAGTAGAAGTAGATGTGTCTAAAATTGAAGCTATTCAAAATTGGCCTACTCCCATGAATGTGAGTCAAGTTAGAAGCTTTCATGGTTTAGTTGGGTTTTATCGCTGTTTTGTGCCCAATTTTTCTACTATTGCTGCACCTTTGAATGAATTGACTAAAAAGGGTGTTGTATTTGAGTGGGGCGTTGCCCAAGATCATGCTTTTGATGAACTGAAACGATTATTAACTTCTGCACCGTTGCTTGCACTTCCTGATTTCAATAAGCAATTTGAGATTGAATGTGATGCTAGTGGTATTGGAATTGGTGGTGTGTTGATGCAAGAGGGTCGCCCAATTGCATATTTTTTGAGAAACTTTCTGGTGCTAAGTTAAACTATCCAATATATGATAAAGAATTGTATGCTTTAATTAGAGTTCTTGAGGTTTGGCAAAATTATTTGTGGCCAAAAGAATTTATCATACATTCTGATCATGAAGCTTTGAAATATCTGAAAGCCCAATCTACTTTGCATAGGCGTCTTTCTAAGTGGGTTGAGTTCATTGAGTCTTTTCCATACATTATTAAGCATAAGAAGCGAAAAGATAATATTGTTGCTGATGCTCTATCTAGGAAGAATATGCTATTAACTCAACTTGATGTTAAAATTCTTGGATTAGAAGTACTATGTGATTTGTATGCTACTGATCATGATTTTGCTGAACCATATCGCTTATGTGCTCTTGGTAAAGCACGGGAAAAATATCACATACATGATGGGTTCTTGTTTCGAGCTAACAAACTATGTGTTCCGTAATCGTCCGTGCGTTTGCTCTTATTGCGGGAATCACATGCCGGAGGTTTGATGGGTCACTTTGGGCGTGAGAAGACGCTACTCATGCTCGCTGATCATTTTTATTGGCCAAAGATGAGGCGGGATGTGGACAGGTATGTGAAGAGGTGCATTACTTGCAACAAGTCCAAGTCCAAGCTGAAGCCTCACAGTTTGTATACTCCATTACCGGCACCTACTACACCTTGGGAAGATATTAGTATGGATTTTGTGTTGGGTTTGCCGCGTACTAAAAGAGGCCATGATTCTATATTTGTGGTAGTGGACAGATTTTCTAAAATGTCACACTTTATTGCTGCCACAAAAGCGACGATGCGTCGCATATTGCTAACCTGTTTTTCGGGGAGATTGTTCGACTACATGGAGTCCCGAAGACTATTGTTTCGATCGTGATGTGAAGTTCATGAGCTACTTCGGAAGACACTTTGGGGAAAGCTAGGGACAAAGCTGCTGTTCAGTACTACTTGTCATCCCCAAACTGATGGTCAAACTGAGGTGGTGAATCGAACCTTGTCACAATTGTTGAGATCCATGATCAATAAGAACCTGAAGGAGTGGGAAGAGGGTTTGCCGCATGTCGAGTTTGCTTACAACAGGGGGGTACATTCTACCACGGAGCTATGTCCTTTTGAGGTGGTGTATGGTTTCAAACCCATTACTCCACTTGACTTGTTGCCTTTGCCCATACATGAGAGAGTTAATATGGAGGCATCCAAGAGGGCAGATTTTGTGCGAAAGATCCATGTGATTACTAAAGAGTTGATAGAGAAGAAAGGAAAGAGCAATGCTGCAAGGATGAATAAGAAGCGCAAAGAGATGTTGTTCAAGCCTGGTGATATGGTCTGGGTACATTTTCGCAAGGATAGGTTCCCGAAGCCGCGGAAGTCTAAGTTGAAGCCTCGTGGTGCTGGTCCTTACAAAGTGCTTGCCAAGATCAATGATAATGCATACTCGATAGATCTTCCAGCTTGATGAGTTTGGTGTCGATAATTCTTTCAATGTTGCTGATTTGACACCATATGACGGAGAAGACCTTGGAGCGTCGAGATCGACGCCTTTTGAAGGGGGAGATGATGAGGACATCCCTACTACACCACTACCTCCGTCATTGATAAATGAAGATGAACTCTGTCGTGAAGCTCAAGTCCAATGAAGTTCGGATTGGACCAATTACAAGGGCTCGTGCGAAGCTACTTAAACAACAGGTGAACTTGTTTCTAAACGGTACTTTGATTGATGAGAACTTTATACTACCTAAGTCCTATTACTTATGTATCATCAGGTATCAAGAGGAGACGAGCGTCGCACGAGGAGTAGAGGAGCAGCTGGACATGAAGATGGACGTCAAGATGGACGTGAAGCTGGACATGGAGCTGGACATGAAGATATCTCATGATCGCGCGAGGGAGGAGCGGGAGGCATGCGCGAGAGGAGAAGACGACGTCCAGGCCGGTCCAGCACCCGGTTAGACCGGCCCCCAGACCGGCCAGCCCGATCCCTGGCCCGGTTGACCGGGCGCTAACCGGATGAGCTGCATCGTACCGGGCAAAAACCGGAAAGTTGCGAAGTTTCCGGTTGCCGCCCGGTTGACCGGACGCCAGACCGGCCGATCCGGTCCCTAGCCCGGTTGACCGGATTCGTCCGAGTCTGTCTCGACCAGAACTATTCTGGGTCGGTTATTTTTGTATCTGTTCGACCAGAACTCGTCCCGGACGCCTATATAAGTGCCCAGGACGCCCCCTAGCTGCTTTAGACCACGTTTAAGATAAACCCTAGTTCTTAGTTGTTTGCTCTAGCAAAACTATTGAATCCCTACACCATATTGCTTGATATTGTGTAGATCCTGAAAAGTCTTGTGTGATCTGCTGTTCCATTGGGAATTAGACGGTTGCAACTTACCGCTTCGTGGTCGGCGGCTACGTGCGTAAGTGTGTGGAGTTGCGAATATCTTGCAGGGTTGAGAGCTGTTGCATTGGCGACAGGGACCAATCGAGAGATCTCGTTGCGTCATACAAGTTATCATCCACTACATCGTCGTGTATCCCCGCTGCCATCACCCCGTGATCATCATCACCACCGTTGCTTACTGAGAAGATCGGGCCACCCCATATCATGTACGGATCGGATGCAGAGGCGCCGAACCTGGCGGAGCGCATGCTTCTAGTCTCCGCGGAGGAACCATGGAGTGTGGAAGAAGCACGCAAGGAGGCATGCTGGAACAAGGCGATGATCGAGAAGATGAACTCGATCGAGGAGAACTCCACTTGGGACCTCGTCGAGCTTCCGCGAGGACACAGGCCTATCGGCCTCAAGTGGGTGTACAAGGCGAAACGCGACGAGCGAGGCGTCATCGTCAAGTACAAGGCCAGGCTCGTCGCGAAAGGGTATGTGCAATGTGCAGGTGTCGACTTTGAGGAGGTATTCGCTCCGGACGCGAGGCTGGACTCCGTGCGTCTTCTGCTCGCCATCGCTGCACAGGAGAGGTGGGAGGTTCATCACCTCGACGTGAAATCCGCCTTCCTCAGCGGCGAACTCACGGAGGAGGTCTACGTCAGGCAACCTCCAGGCTTCGTCAAGAACGGCGAGGAGGGAAAGGTGCTGCGCCTAAGGAAGGCGTTGTACGGTCTTCGTCAAGCTCCACGCGCCTGGAACGCAAAGCTGGACAAGAGTCTTGACTCGCTCGGCTTCGTCAAGTGTCCATCAGAGCACGCAGTGTACACGCGGGTCAAGGATGGCTCGCATTTGCTGCTCGGGGTGTACGTCGACGACATGATCATCACCGGCACCTCGGCAGCGGCGATCAGCTCTTTCAAGAAGGAGATGATGTCGCTGTTCAAAATGAGTGATCTTGGGCTACTGAGTTACTACCTTGGTATCGAGGTGACTCAGAAGCCTGGACGCATCACGCTCGGACAAGCTGCGTACGCCGAGAAGCTTCTGGAGCGGATGGGCATGAGCGGGTGCAATCCCACTGCGGTGCCCATGGAGCCTCGGTTGAAACTGAGCAAGCAGAGTGCTGGCGGAGCGGTGGACGCCGCGGAGTACAGGAGCATCGTAAGAGGATTGCTCTACCTCGTCCACACCAGGCCTGACATATGCTTCGCCATCAGTTATCTCAGCAGGTTCATGGAGGCGCCCACCAGTGAACATTGGAGCGCGGTGAAGCACCTTCTGCGGTACATCACCGGCACGAAGGAACTTGGGTGCTCTTACGCACGCCAGGAAAAAGGAGCCAAGCTCGTGGGTCACAGTGACTCTGATCACGCCGGGGACGTCGACGATCGGAAGAGCACGAGCGGCACATTGTTCTTCTTCGGATGCTGTCCGGTCTCCTGGCAGTCGGCGAAACATAAAATCGTCGCGCTGTCGTCCTACGAGGCGGAGTACGTCGCTGCGACGACGGCGGCGTGCCAAGGCGTCTGGCTCAAGCGGCTCTACGGCGAGCTCATGGGCCACGACGGCGACGCCACGGAGCTGCGCGTCGACAACAAATCGGCCATCGCGCTGATGAAAAACCCTGTCTTCCACGACAGGAGCAAGCACATCGAGATTCGGTACCACTTCATCCGCCAGTGCGTGGAGAACGGAAACATTGACGTTCAGTTCATGCGTACCGAGGATCAGCTCTCCGACATCCTGACGAAGTCCCTAGCTCGCGTTCAGTTTCAGGAGCTGCGACGCCGCATCGGCATCATCAAGGTGAAGGACAACTAGATTAGGGGGAGATTGTCAGTTAATCTAGCTCGTCAGGTTCAGAATAAGTGTCGTTTAGGTTCAGTTAAGTTCAGCTAAAACTTAGGGGTTTGGATAGCATCGTTTACTTAGTCATTTGCACGATCGTTGTGCTGCTCTGATCCGCTCGAACGTGGGATGGCGGGTTCACCACGAGCGCCGTGGTTCTAGTCATGATCGTGATCCTCTGTAATAATCCTCTGTAATAAAAGGGAATGAGAATAGAGAGAAAACTGCATGTTGTATGCATGCCAAAAACCTTCGTGTGTTCATCTGTTCGTCCTGATCGTGAGCGAGAGAGAGAGTCTCGTGAGATCGAGAGAAGGAGCGATCAAAGTCCACATAAACCAGATGATGGTGTAAGAGGGTGCATGGGGGTATGAGGAGGCAAAAATACAGAGATTAAGAGAATGAACTGATGAAGTACATGCAGTAGAAGAGCAATCTTGTGACGATAGGACATGAAAATGGTCGTTAGATGCATGGCAGGTAGAGTGATGTTGAGGAGGAGCCTAATTTCAGTTTAAGTGTGCCCTTTTATTTTAATTTATGTTGTAGTGTGGAGCCATATTTACATTTCAGATGTATTGTATCTTAATTATGCGATATGTCTTAATAAAGAAATTTGATTTTCCCACTTAATTTTTTCACGCCTAATTTTTTGCGCCATTTTTCCCACCTTGCCTTGATCTCCGAGAGCAAGTAGAGAGTGAATCATCCGAGAATGCTTGAGCAGCAAGCTAGTGACATCAACTAAGAAAGCAACAACTATGCAAGCGAAGAATCGGTGAAGAAAAAATGGGTATGCGGATTGTGATGCAGACACTAAGAATGAGAGCGCATAGCGAATGAAGAATTTAATTGAACCAGATCCTCACGAGAAAATCTGTGTCATCGAAAACAACAGTCTACTCTCTGTGCAAGCGAATCTGCCAAAATGAAACACTGGCCAGTTTTAATCAGTGCAGTCACTTGAAATCAGCTGTCGCCAACGGTAGAAGACGCAAGTGCACCATCTCCACTATTGTCACCCCTTCAGGCCCTACCTCGGATCCCATTATCATCCAACAAGTGATCTACGATTTCTACCGCGAGTTGTTGGGCTCCTCCTCTCAGAGGGTGTGCTCGGTGGCCCCTAATGTCTGGGGAGAGGCGGCTAAGGTGTCGGCTGCGGACAATGAACAGCTCATGTTAACCTTCTCCGAGAAGGAGCTCGAGGATATTGTGACTGACATGAAATCCAACACGGCCCCGGGCCCAGACGGTTTCCCCCCAATCTTCTTCAAGCGCATGTGGCCTTGGCTCAAGCTTGGAGTCATCCACATCCTCAATGACTTTGTGCTGGGGCGCATTGACATCTCTAGACTCAACTTCGGGATCCTTGCGCTGATCCCCAAGGTCCCTGGTGCTGATTTGGTGTCCCAGTTCCGCCCAATTGCTCTCATCAATGTGGTGTTCAAGATCGTATCCAAGGCATATGCCTCCCGCATTGATCATGTCGCCAACAAAATCACAAGCCCTTTTCAGACGGCCTTCATTCGGGGAAGGAATATTCTGGAAGGCCCGCTCGCCCTTATTGAGATTGTCCATGAGTTGCGGGTCAAAAAGTTTGGAGGGATTTTGCTTAAGCTAGATTTCGAGAAAGCTTATGATAGGGTCAATTGGGGCTTCCTTGAGGAAGTGCTTCGTGCCAAGGGCTTCAACCAAGGTTATATTCACCGGATCTTGCAGCTGGTGTCCGGGGGCCAGACTGCTATTTCAATCAATGGGGTGCTCGGCCCGTACTTTAGAAACAAACGGGGTGTGCGTCAAGGGGACCCTCTCTCGCCGCTGCTGTTCAACCTCATTGGGGAGGCGTTGTCCGGTATTCTTTCTGCTGCTGGCGCGGCGGGCCACATCCACGGTGTTGTCCCTCACTTACTTCCTGGAGGTATCTCTCACCTCCAATACGCGGACGATACCCTCATCCTGGTCCAAAACACAGAGGAAGACATTGCCAACCTCAAATTCCTTCTGATGTGTTTCGAAGACATGTCTGGTCTCAAGATTAATTATCACAAAAGTGAAGTCATAGTCATGGGCCAATCTAGAGATGAACAGACCAGAGTCGCCAACAAGTTGAACTGCAAGCTGGGGTCTTTCCCCTTCCTATACCTTGGTCTGCCCATCTCTGATCGGAAGCTGCGCCTCGAACAATGGCTTTATCTAGTAAGAAAGCTGGCTGATCGGATCGAACCCTGGATGAGTAGGTTACTCTCCTCGGGTGGGAGAATTATTCTCTCCAATGCCTGCCTCGACAACACGCCTATCTTTGCCATGGGCCTGTTTCTCCTTCATGAGGGGATCCGCACCCGTTTCGACTCTCACCGCTCCAAGTTCTTCTGGGAAGGCTCTGGGGCAAAGCGCAAGTATCACTTGGTTAACTGGCCCACGGTGTGCCGGCCTAAGGACATGGGGGGCCTGGGCCTCCTCAGTACAAGGAAAATGAACATCGCGCTGCTCCTCAAATGGGTCTGGAAGCTGTATAACGAGGATGACACCATCTAGTCCAAAATCATCAAGGCCAAGTATCCGGATGCGTCTGACCTCTTCTCAGGCTCGGGCCAAGGGGGTTCCCAGTTCTGGAAGAGTATACACAAGATCAAACACTACTTCAAGCTCGGAGCCAAGCATGCTGTTGGTGATGGCCGCCGCACTCGATTCTGGTCCGATCGGTGGATTGGGCGGGAACCCTTGAAAGACTCCTTCCCTTACTTATTCTCTATCCGCGAGGACACAAACCAATTGGTTGCCTCCGTGTGTGCCCCGGCGGTCCACACATCGGGTTCCGTCGCTCCTTGGACCAAGAGGGATGAATCAATGGAACTTGCTCACCTCTCAACTCCAGACTTTCACCGCCTCGGATATGCTTGACAAGGTGGTTTGGCACTTGTCCCCTTCTGGTCTCTACTCCGTCCAATCGATGTACCACAAACTTTCGCAAGGGGCGACGGTTGCATACCACAAGGACGTGTGGGAGGCCAAGGTTCCACTCAAAATCAAGATCTTTGCCTGGCTGCTCATCCTTGACAGGCTCCCCTCCAGCCTTTTGGTGGCGGGCAGAAACGGTCCCGCTTCGGGGGCGTGTGCACTCTGCGGCGCCCCGGAGGACTCGTCCCACATCCTCTTTTCCTGTTCGATGGCAAGATTTTCTTGGAGCGCGCTGCGCAGTGTCTTGGGCTGCAATTGGTGCCCAGCCAATTTTTCACAGTTTCACGCCATCCTATCTAGTTTCTCTGGGAGGGCCAGGAGACTTCTCTGGACCCTCTTCCTGGCTCAGTCTTGGGCCCTTTGGACAGTGCGCAATAAGCTTACCATTGAGAAGAAACTGATAAACAACCCCGCTAATCTGATTTACAAAATGTGTATTTTCCTGCAGCTCTGGACCGTCAAGGCAAAACCCAGTGGCGGAGCGTGACCAAAAGTAGAGGGGGGGCCAAAAACTTTTGGCCGCCAAATCAATTCTTCATGCTAATTTTGCTATAGTTTCCTTTGCAACAGTGACATTTGATTTTTAAGCTTGAAAATGCAGCTTTCCTGATTTTAGGAGTTTATATACTCCTTTCGTCCCCGAATATTTTACGTTTAGTTTTTATCCTAAGTTAAGCTTCATTACATTTGACCAACTTCTAAAAAATATCAATATTTATGATACTAAATTAATATTATTGTTTATTATCTCAAAATTTTGCTTCAAGACACTAATATGATGTCACATATTTTGATATTTTTTATATGAAGTTGGTTGAATTTTAATTTTTTTTATTAAAGGGAATAACTGAACGTATACTTATTGGAGGAAGTAGCAAGTAAGAGAGGGAAAATATTTTGTTTAGCCAATATCCACCGATGCCAAGCTGAGCAATTTCTTGATTTCCTGTAAAATTGACATACTAAGCGACTTGCCGGTTTATTTGTAAAAAATAAATAGAAGGACCTAAAATCTATTAACTGCCTGGGCACCGTGTTGTTTTAGGGAGTGCTCCCTCCTCTCGTCCGTACGATGTCGATCGTGGGACTCCAGAGAAGCAGGACCTAGCAACGACCGACACCACGCGCTTCGAGAACCCGCCCCTTCGAGAATCGCCGTTCCCCTTCTCGTCTCTCTCCCACAGGCTCTCACACACACAAAGGGATCCTAGATCTCTCCGGCCATCGGGATGGCTTCTGATCCGCCTGCTTCGCTCCCATCCTCCGCCCTCTCCCCGGCCGCCGACCAACAGCATGATCTAGTTGGTGCTCCTCGTCGCTTCCCTCGCCCTCGCCCCCGCGTCTCCTTGCTCCTCCCCGCCTTCTAGAAACTTCATGGCAAAGGGGCGGCGGCCATGGAGTTGGTAGTGCTCGGGGTATGATGCGAGGCCGAATCACAGGTGTTGTGCGCTCCCGAGGCGAGGGGCGGCGCAGCGGACACCCACCTCCGCCGTGCGTTGCAGGCCCGTCTCCATGGACACCGCCGGGAAGGGCCTCGCACCCACCGCACGCCGTCGGGCCCCTGTATCCCATGGTTTGATCCACTGCTCCCCCCTCTCAACTCTGCCAAGCCCCTGGCTCGCGCCTCAACTGGGGAGTCTGGGCGTCGCGTGAATCAATAGCAACTCCTATTTTCTACATCCAGAAAATATCAGATATGTAACAATATTAGTTTCTCCTAATTCTGGTTGTAATTTTTGCAGCTGGATGTACGCCTGCAGGTCTGTAGATTTTGATTCTTGCTACATCTGATGTATTGTGCTGGTTCATGTAGATCAAGCCTCTGCAAATGAGGAAGAGCCCGCAGAAGTGTTAGCAGTGGGACTACTGGCGTATGCGAAAGCAGATGTGGTGGTGAAGCTGGGTGGATGGGACTCCGACTACACGCGAGCTGTTGCGCAGGACTGCCTCATTGCCATGAAGCAGGTACATTTGGTAGACATGAAGTAGGTAACATTTGGTAGACAAGAAGCTAGCAGGTATATACATCATATCATCAGACAGCTAATATTAGAAAATTTTGATGAGAAGTAGACAAATTTCAGTCTACTGTACTTTCGATCTTGTTTTTACATACAGAATGATGGCAAATGGAAGCGGTGGATGTATTTTTTTTGCTTTTTCTACATCCTGGAATCTTGACCTGTAGGTTTCCGCTGATTTGGATGTAACAATAGTAGGTTTTCCATAGATCTAGATGTAGTTTCTATCTTTTTTGTACATCAACTGCTATTAATTTATTTTTTACATGCTCAGCTGGAATCATGAACGCTAATATTATTTTCGGGAATGTAACTTTGTGTAGTTATATTACATGCCAATACTTATTCTGGACCGGAGGATGAAAAATGGTAGAGCTTGTGTTTTTTGTCCGTGTATTAAAATGATGTGCGCTTCCTCATAAATGCGGATGGCTTCATGTGCGAACTGAATGTGGTCATAATTACTATTTCTGGTAGCTGTCCCTTTCAGCATTAGGGACCACTTTCCGTTTTCGGTAAATCAAGCAAAAAACTTCAACCATGAGTCCATGACCCAATTCTCGAGGTTAAACAAAAAAATTATCCACTACTTTTTATATTGGCGCTGCCCATCCCCATTCGGTCAGACAGTCAATGCCTATTTACCCATTGCGCAGATGCAGGGAAGAGCCGGGTGAGATTTCAGGCCTCTTTGTCATGCGCCCTTTCCACGATTGCTGAGTACAGGAAACAAAAGCTGCCAGTACTGCAGGAATGCCGATGCATAGTATACGTACGTATTTTGGAAGGGGGGGCTGTTGCCCAGTTTCGCCTCCAAGGCGCTCCGCCCATGGCAAAACCAGGAGACAGTGAGGATCTCAGACGGCTGACAAGCGAGCTGAGGGAGCTCTACGCGTCCGTGAGACCAAGAAATCAAAGCCCAAGAATGCGGCGTAATCCTTCCAGTCAAGCTTAGAGCGGTCTATGTGGGGTGCCGCCCCCAGGGTGTGTGTTTTTATGCTGTTGCACTTTTGGCTAAGCTGTATGCCGCAGCCGTTTGTATGATACCTGGAACCTCTCTGGCTTTATTAATTTAAAGTCGGGCCACTTCTGGCCTTCTATCTAAAAAAAAACTTGAAATCAGCTAAATTGCAACGGTTTGATAGTAATCACCTTACCGAAATCAGCACAATTTAGAATAGTATAGCAAATGTCGGATTCGACTTTTGTGTCTGAAAATTAGAGCACTCAGTCTGGGAGTCGGGCCAGGGGTGGTGGCTATCGAACGCTAGGACCTATCGTCAGGGTAAGTGGAGGCACCCAGCCACCTAAGAGCAATTCCAATAGTATAGCCAACTGTTGGCTATAATAAGATATCATATCATTTGTAGTCATCATATAGCTAACATGTACAATAGTTGGTTATAAGAATGTAGTACTTTACTAAAATATGGCCCACATTTCACTCTCACAAGGTGCCTAGGAGCAAGTGCAAGAGCTGGCTATTGCATAGTAGCCCACCTCCCTTCTCTCTCCTCTTCTCTCTCCTCCAACTCATCTAAAATATATTATTTAATGTCTTATAGTCAGCTGACTGGACTCTATTGTACTTGCTCTAAGTCTGCCGCCATAGGCATGAGCAGCTCGGCCCACCAGGACGCAACGCAGACCGGTGGCGGGCATGACGAGTAAACGTGCTGCTGCATGTGGGGCTTGTCGTCTCGTGCTAGGGCGGCAGCTTGCCACGTGTCCGCCGTCACACCGGCGGGAGTCTATTCTGGCATTTACACTTGCAGGTGGTCCTTTTGGTTAATTTATTTGGCAGAGTGGTCCTTTATACTAAAATTTCGATGAAACAAAGTAAAACATACTAGAAGCACCGATAGTTATCAATCTGTCTACGAAGAAAACAGTAGAGTAATTTTGACACTTATCCTACACAAGATAGTCCTCTTCCGTAGCAGCATCCGCGATTGTTTTCCTCTTCCCATGCAGCATTACTTCCAGTACTTGTCTGCACATCGCAAGCGGCCGACGATTCCTCGACGACGCCACCGACACGCCTACCTCTACAAACCACCAGCTTCTCATCGTCGCAAAGATGCCGCGGTGGAATCCGCAGCGAGACGTCGAACACCGCCAGCCCTCGCCGCACGTCTGCCGCAAGACTTTTCAACACGGCGCCGCCGGCCGGTAAGGTAGTGCGTGCGACGACGGGCTCACGCACCATCTACTCCGGCTTCCAGTCCGGAGCGCAGGCCTGGGCACTGGTGCTGCCGTCGGCGATCTGGACGCCGAGGTAGGTGACGGTGACAATCGCGCCAGGCTGGAAGCACCCCCGCCTCGAGATAGCGCTCCTCGCCTTCACGCCGACGGTGAGGTTGAACTCAATCTGCAGATCCTGGTCCAGCGCCGCCGGTGTGCTGAGGTTATTCGTCGCCAGCAGGTCTAGGCCGGAGATGGCATCTATCGCGGCGTAGTATTGTGGATTCATACTGGCAAGAAGCTGACAACCACGATGCTGGCCGCGAGAATCAGCATGGCGAATAGGAATAACAAGATGATACCGATGTAACAACACCGACCTGGTCCTTGCTCTTCGGGGCGCACCTCGATCGCCATGTTTTAATTGTCGCTCGTCGAGTACTATATAGATCGGCAGAAATGTAAAACCTCCCATAATCCCATTGATCGACAGAAATGAAAGCTTCCCTAAAATGACCCATACCTTTCCATGCCAGCCGTGTGTTTCTACAGAAGGAGTAGGTTTCCTGGATCCCGGCCGATGTAGACGCAAATCACATCATGGCTCGAGTTGATACGGCACCCACGCCTTGTCGATAGGGAAATGCAAAGCGAACTCTCTCCACATTCTTGCCACGTAATGAAAGGATATTAGACGGAGTAGTACACTCATTTGGGGCATTGTTGCTTAGCTTCTAAGACCACCAGTTAGGGTCCTCCAGGGGTCCAAGAAATTTCGGTTGGATTTATTTCGTTTTGCTTTCAGTTAGTTGGATGTAAAAGTCTTGTTTCAAGATTCGACTTGTGTGGCGTCTCCACGCTGTTTACGTGCATGATAGGAGATATAGGACATCATTTTATCTTGGAGAGAGCCGATGTACAGCTAGTGCAACAGGGCTAGGCTAGGCTGTGAATCTCCTCAAAGACAACACCTGCCGTGCTTCGATCCAGTCGAACCGCCGCATCAAGATCTTTGTTGCGACCACCTCATCTCCAACAACTGCATGCATCTGCGGCTACCTGCGATGTCATCGACTATATGTCTTGAACTCTTGATCAGGCCGACCCATAGTTTAGGCAAAGAGCTGGAGTGCCCTGAACCTGGTACAAAGAGGGTCCCAATAATAAAGGGTACTAGTAATTAACCTCCGTGTTATGACAATTCATCGTTCAACATACTATTAAATAACTAAAATAGGGTTAATTTGATGGGGATCACTTCAGAGGTACCAAGCCACCAAGGAGTTGTTATCCGGGACAGTTCAGGATGTGTCACCGCTGCATGGGCTTTTGTCCATGATGCTCTTCCAGCTCAAGATCAAGCTCTAAAGCAAGGTCTTATGCTTGTCTAATCTATTGGATGCAACAGATTGATTGTGGAATCTGCCTACCTATAAGTGGTCAATACAATGCTTGATGGTGCCCAATCCACTGAATTGCTAACGCAATTTTTGATGACTGTTACTATCTCTCAAGTGAATTTACGATGATCGAGTTTGAACATGTACCTCGATATTCGAATAGCGTAGCTCATGACTTGGCCAAACTAGCTCGGGCTTCAGTCCAAAGTGTCTGCCTGGATGAACTGCCGATTTCGATTAAACCTCTTATGGTGTCCGATGTAAGATTTATTACAAATGGTGAAGTTATCAAAAAAAAACTCCATTAGTAGGAGCAAGTCCACGAGGTGCACTACTAGCATGTACTCCCTTCTTGCTACAATGTAGTGCATATAATATTTTTCAAAAGTCAAATGATGCAAAGTTTGATCAATTTTATTGTGAAAATTATTTATATCTACAATACCAAGTGTAACCATATGAAGATATATGTGTCACGATTAATCTAATGCTATTGATTTGATATTCTATATATTGATAGTTTTTCTATATAGTTAGTAAAATTTCACATCATTTGACTTTTCAAAAACTTATATGAACTATATTTTAGCAAGGAGGAATCTCATGTATGTAGGAACACTACAATCTAAAACACCACAGAACTTTGCCAACATCTCGGTTAACGCTCTCGAAGTTTCTGAGAATAATAACACTTTTCGATGGCATCTTTCCGAGTCGGATCAGTTCTCGGTTAAGTCTATGTACCTTGATATGCTAGATGGCCATGTTGGGGATTTTAAGAAGTATATTTGGAAGATTAAAGTTCCACTAAAAATCAGAATATTTATGTGGTTGCTTTCAATAAGGTCATTCTCACAAAATATAATCTCAAAAGGCGTAATTGGAAGTGATGTGCTAAATGTTGCTTTTGTGATCATCATGAGACAATCCATCATTTATTTTTTGATTGCCCGTTTGTAAACATCTTGTGGCGCATTATCAATATGAATTTCAATATCACTGCGCCCGCAAATGTGACTAATCTGTTTGGTAATTGGCTAAATGGGCTTTCAAAGAAAGATAAAAGCCACATTCGAGTGGGTGTGTTGCCTTGCTTTGGGCAATTTCGAATGTTCGTAATGATTTCATCTTTAACAAAAAATGTTTCCCATCTTTCCTGCAGGTTGTTCCTTTGGTTACCCATTGAATCCATACGTGGTCCTATATACAGCCGGAGAATGTGCGCCGGGACATGGATATTGGGTGCAACCGCTTAGCGATGGTAGCACTGGATTTTTATAGCCGGTGTGGTTGGCGGTCTAACAAGCGGATCACATGAGATCTTGTGGAGGCTTGTTTTTCTTTTTCAGTTTTAGATGGCTGGTTCATGTCGAAACCCTGAGTGATCCATGACTTCTAAATATGCCACGATGAGGACGAGGAGGGTGCTTTCCAGACGCGACAAGCGTGCAGGAAGAGCGTCGGTCCAGCTGCTATCCGCTTCTTTCTCTTCCGGGCAGATAGAACACACGCACGCCCTCTCTTCCATATAAGAGAAACTCAATGCAACCATTAGTCCATAGGGATTGTCATCAAATACCAAAATCACACATGGGAGCTCCATGTTCTTTCAGGGGGTCTATATATAGTGATTTTTAGGTCAAACTCGTCAGCTTGAGATCAAAACGGACGTCTGAAGACGCTCTAGGAGGGAACAAGACATGGTGGCGTGACCTAAGGTGTGAGGCCCGCATCACCTATGCTCGTTTGGTACTTGTGGGTCCCCTCGGTTTTCTTCTTCTCATATTGTGTCTCCGGAATTGACTCTAGAAAAATCCTCGCTCTGTTTGAGTTTCGTAAGGTTCATGAAACTTAAAAATACACAAAACAGGGTTTCCTGTTTTGTAGAGTTATAAACCAATAAAAGGGGATAATTGAAAATATCTATAAATCAATGCAAACCATGAATATAACATCTTATAACATGCAAATATGTTTGAATATATGATAATAAACTACAAATTTCATGTATGAATTTTACATGCATCAGATGTTGGGTAGGCCTCGTCATGTAGGGAGGTGCGGCCGGTTTGGGAGGTGGAGGGAGAGTGGACGAGACGGGAGGAAGAGGGTGGAGCATGATGGTGAGATGCAGGACATGAATGAGGTGTACATGTCCAGATGCGGATCTATAGGGGTGTGATTGTGTGCATGGTACATGTTGAAATTGTTAAAAAATGACTAACACAAATCCTGATATATTGTTGGTTGTTGGATAAGACATGGACCCCACAACTATGTAGAATCGCTGCATTGCAAGTCAATTCCCCCAGGGGTCCAAGAAGTTTCGGTTGGACTAATTTTGTTTGGTTCCAGTTTGTTGGATATAAAAGGGTTGTTTCAAGATTCAGACTTGTGTGGCGTCTCCACGCAGTTTACGTGCACGATAGGAGAATAGGAGATAGGGTATCCTTTTATATTGGAGAGAGCCGATGTACAACTATCAAGGCGAGGCCATGAATCTCCTTGAAGACAACGCATGCCGACGTGCTTCGATCCAGTCAAGCCACTGCATCAAGATCTGTTGCGACCACCACCTCCAACAACTGCACATGCGGCTGCATGCGATGTCATCTCGACTATATATTGATCAGGGTTGACTCATAGTATAGGCAAAGAGGGTAGGAGCCCCGGGCCCAAGAGAAGCAGGGTCCCGATAATTTAGGGTACTAGTAATCTCTGTGTTATTATATATCATCGTTCAACATACTATTAAATAACTAAAAATAAAATACCCTAAGAGTACATATGTTGGAACAATACAATCTAAAAAAGCAATATAGAATCTTGCCAACAACTCAGTTAATGCTCAGGAAGCTTCTCTAAGTAAGCTTACCTACTCATATACGAAAACAATTATTAAATTATTTAGACCATATGTTTTAGATATCTCCACCATAAATATATAATAGTATTTATTTTATGCACTTGCCAACAAAATGATTAAGTAGGAAAGTCGGTAGAAATCAGTTTTCAAATATTGCACAATGCAAGTGTATTTTGCATCTATATATATTACGGTATAAATGATTTTGTACGTGGTTAACTATAAAAATGAGTAATATAAATTGTACATACATGCTAAGACCATGTCATGCTACAAATAAGTTTGAATTACAAGAGTTCAGTATAAAGTTAAAATTATTTCATTAGGAATTTGAGAAAATTGTAATTGGAACAAACATGGTTTTCCATGTGATTATCGATTTTAGTTTCGTTTCTACCAAAGACCTTTTTACAACATGTCTGTAAACCGGAGAGAGTCAATTTACAATGTGACTTATCGGTGCAAGGCACGGGTGTCACTATAGTGCCTAAGAAATACAAAGAATAAGAGAAAATGAAGATATTGGATGTCCCGGTTAATATCAATGTAATGTTGATGGTTAAGAAGAAGAAAAATAGACGGACGGATTTCATGTACTTAGAATGACGTAACGGTTCCATGCTGTTTGTAGCTAAGAGTAACGCTTTTGCAAGCCCGAGAAATTCCATAGTTATTTTTTAATGCTTGGAGGGGCTGCACTATTATTTACGGAGTTTGGCGCGTATAAGAATACTACACCGTCTCTGTTTCAAAGTATTAGATGTTTTTTTTTTACCGTAGGTAGTAATTTTGGCCGAGTTTATATGAGGAGTCCGGTACCGAAATCTATACGGTACGAAGGCATGCACTCACTCCGCCCCACCAAAACTGTCCGAGACCTGTCAAAGTTTAGATGCATGTGTACGTTCAGCGTCTAGATACATCCGGATTCGGGTAGATCTCAGACACTTACTTTTTGGTGGTGGGATGGATAGAGAGGGAGTATGTATAGTTTACATGATGAATCGGAAAACTATGTCCTAATAGGTAGATGCTAATATGTCTGCAACAATAGAATCGAACCTGAAACTGTAGTTTAACTTAGGACCATGTCTTTTTTTGTGAGATGAAGCTAGGACAATGTTAGAGTCTGGGTTACTTTGGAAGGGAGAAAGTACCGGATGGAGTCCCACGAGATGCGAAGCTTTGACTGGCCGGCCGGTCCATGCGAAGCGAGCTGCGCTGACTGCGTGCACGAGGCGGCCCTTGCTATCTGCTTCTTCCTGCCGTCCCGACGCGAAATTTTGGCAAAAAAGACCACCTGCTTCAATGAATTGGCAAAAAGACCATCTCAAATTAAATTGATAAAAAGGACCACCTTCTAAGTGGCGGCAGCGCAGCCGTGGAGACGTGCCGCCGAAGTAGACGGTTTGGGACCTGCCGCCTCCGTGATGACCCACAAGTATAGGCGATCGCAGCAGTCTTCGCAGGTAGTAAAATCCAATTTATTGATTCGATACAAGGGGAGACAAAGAATACTTGAAAGCCTTAACAGCGGAGTTGTCAATTCAAGCTGCACTGGAAACGAGACTTGCTCGCAAGAGTTTATCGAGTAGTAACAGTTTTATAGCGAGTAGCAGTAGTGAAATAACAGCGACGGAGTAACGGAGACAGCGGTAGTGATTATAGTAAACAGCGGGATTAAAATAATGTAGGCACGGGGACGGATATCGGGCGTTGCATGGATGAGAGAAACTCATGTAACAATCAAGCGGGGCATTTGCAGATAATAATAAAACGGTGTCTAAGTACAAAGCAATCAATAGGCATGTGTTCCAATTATAGTCGTACGTGCTCGCAATGAGAAACTTGCACAACATCTTTTGTCCTACCAGCCGGTGGCAGCCGGGCCTCAAGGGAATCTACTGGATATTAAGGTACTCCTTTTAATAGAGTACCGGAGCAAAGCATTAACACTCCGTGAACACATGTGATCCTCACATCACTACCATCCCCTCCGGTTGTCCCGATTTCTGTCACTTCGGGGTCATTGGTTCCGGACAGCGACATGTGTATAGAACTTGCAGGTAAGACCATAAATAATGAATATCATGATGAAACAATAACATGTTCAGATCTGAGATCATGGCACTCGGGCTCTAGTGACAAGCATTAAGCATAACAAGTTGCAACAATATCATCAAAGTACCAATTACGGACACTAGGCACTATGCCCTAACAATCTTACACTATTACATGACCAATCTCATCCAATCCCTACCATCCCCTTCGGCCTACAGCGGGGGAATTACTCACTCATGGATGGGGGAAACATGGCTGATTGATGAAGAGGCATCGGTGGTGATGGCGGCGATGATCTCCTCCAATTCCCCGTCCCGGCGGAGTGCCAGAACGGAGACTTCTGGCTCCCGAGACGGAGTTTCGCGATGTGGCGGCGTTCTGGAGGGTTTCTGGCGACTTCGACTTCTTTTCGTGCGTTTTTAGGTCGAAGGCAATAAGTAGTCCGAAGGAGGGCGTCGGGGGCCGACCGAGGCCGCCACACACTAGGGCCGCGCGGGCCCCTCCTGGGCCGCGCCGGCCTAGTGTGTGGGGCCCTCGTGCCCCCACCCGGCTCGCCCTTACGGCTCCGTAAGTATTCCGGGAAAATAGGACCTTCCGCATAAATTCCGAGGTTTTTCCTGAAAGTTGGATTTCTGCACAAAAATGAGACACCAGAACAGTTCTGCTGAAAACAGCGTTAGTCCGTGTTAGTTGCATCCAAAATACACAAATTAGAGGCAAAACTACAGGAAAAGTGTTCGGGAAAGTAGATACGTTTTGGACGTATCAACTCCCCCCAAGCTTAGCTTATTGCTTGTCCTCAAGCAATTCAGTTAACAACTGAGCGATAAAAGAACTTTCACGAACACATTTGTTCATATGATGTATATATTCTCATGCTATGGATAATACTTAAGCAGTTCATAATAAGATACATGCAAATAAGATCATCTAATAGCTATGTCAATCATGGAAAGGTACCAACAATTAATAACGAGCATCATGAATCATGTATATAAGCAGGATTGCAATGTTCATAAAAGAGTATGATAGAGTGGTATCTCGCTTGCCCATATTTGATCGACAAAACTTAAATGCTCGAGGCACCTCTCGAAGTTCATAGAAAGACTAGAAATAGTGATTGTCAAAGATAAAAGCATCAAAGTTATACCACAATCAATCATATTTTGAGACAAGCATATTATACTAAGAATGACAGTTGTGCTCTCAAGAAAGTGCTCAAAGAAAGGATGAAGACACAACATAAAAGTAAAAGATTGACCCTTCGCAGAGGGAAGCAGGGATTAACATGCGCTAGAGCTTTTCATTTGTAAAGCAGGAGTAAAATTATTTTGAGAGGTGTTTGTTGTTGTCAACGAATGGTAATGGGTACACCAACTACCTCGCCAACCGGACTTCCAAGAGCGGCTCCCATGAAGGACGTTATCTCTACCCACAAGGTAGATCATCCCTCTTCTCTTTTGTTTACACACGTATTTTAGTTTTATTATGGGTGACACTCCCCCCAACCTTTGCTTAACAAGCCATGGCTAACCGAATCCTCGGGTGCCTTCCATCAATCACATACCATGGAGGAGTGTCTATTTGCAAAATTAAGTTACTTACTGATGAATCAGAGCAAAACATGTGAAGAGAATTATTAGTGAAAGTTGATTAATTGAGTGGGAACCCCATTGCCGACTCTTTTTGCAAAATTATTGGATAAGCGGATGTGCCACTAGTCCATATGAAAGTCCGTCAAGAGTAAATGACAAGGTTGAAAGTTAAACACCACATACTTCCTCATGAGCTATGAAACATTAACACAAATTGAGAAGCATTTTTGAAGGTTTTAAAGGTAGCGCATGAGAATTTACTTGGAATGGTTTGAAATGCCATGCATAGGTATTTATGGTGGACGCTACGGAATAACTTGGTTTTCATGTGTTTGGAAGCACCGAGCAGCGTTCCCGCTCGGTACAAGTGAAGGCTAGCAAAAGACTAGGGAGCGACAAATCAAGAGAGCGATGACTGTCATAATCATGCTTGCGGCAAAACAAATTAACTGAGGCATAAAAGTGATACCAGAACTCTGAAGCAATGTAAATCATTGAGGCTTAATTGACTTTTGTTCAGTCATATGCATGCGTGAGCATGTGCCAAGTTAATTCAAACGAATTATTCAGAGGAGGATACCACAATATCGTACCTATCTATGAATAAAACAATGCAAGCAAACATCCATGACATGCTACTCACATTAATAAATTGGAGCTAAACATGAGAGATCATGAACTACTAGACTTTCTTAAATGACATATACCTCACATGAACCAACCAAGCATGCTCACATGGATGAGTATATGTACAAAAATGAAAACAAATAGAGTTCATACCAGCCTCTCACCACAATCAGATTGTCGTAGATCGTCATTATTGCCTTTTCACTTGTGTAGCTTGGATAATATGAAATGAAAACCACGCTCCAGCCACCGAAGACCATTGAACTCATAAAGAACTTTACAAACCAAAGAAGAACAGCAAATATTTTTGGTGTTTTCGAATTTGAGAACAAGAACAAAAGGAAACAAGCAAACAAAGCAAAATCTTTTTGGGTTTTCTTATAGCAAACTAGCAATAGCAAATAAAGCGAAACAAATGCAAGAAACCAAAATAAACAAATGGTGAAGAGAAACAACAGAAATATTTTTGGTCTTTTTGTGTTTTAGGAAAGAAACAAAGCAAGAACAAGAAAATGAAAACGAAAAGAAACACAGAAAAGCAAGATGGCAGAAATCTGCCAAAACTTGACAAGCATGATGAAATCGATTTTTACAAAAATCTTACGTTGCTCAGCTCGAAAAGTGTTCAACTAATGAAAGTTAGATAACAATCTGGGGAACATGCACAAAAATTGGAAGCTCAAAATAACGTTCTGTCTGTGCGCACGAATTTTTCTAGTAACAGTCCAGAATCTGTTTTCAGGCAGCACTTCCCCAAATATTATCTCCCTCTCATTAGAAAACCACTCAAAGAAACTAAATAAGTATGTACAAGTATCCAGCAACCATAATATGCAAAGAATGAGTGATGCCGGTATACCTCCCCCCAAGCTTAGGCTTTTGGCCTAAGTGGAGATCAACCCCATGGTGCCCATGAAGAAGCACCCTCGTAGTACGAAGATGGATCATATTCCGGGTATGTGCTAGAAGAAGCACCCG